>NC_085999.1:39169112-39264112 GCF_030014385.1 Trichomycterus rosablanca | reverse complement strand
GTTGGCGGCCATCTTGGGGGTATAACAGCCACCATATATAATATGTATATATATGTACAGTATATACTGTATGTAATGCAGCTTTTATAAGAATTTGGAACATGCCTATTGGTGTTTTTGCCCGTTTATTCAACAGCCTTCTGCTCTGAGCAGGCCGCAAATAACACATCATATTATGTGTAAACAAGATGATGAAGATGATGATGATGAAGATGATGATGAAGATGAAGATGGTTACCATGTCGTAGAAGAAGTTGACGATCCAGTAGAAGGGCTCGCTGATCCCCGAGATGTGCTGGAGCCTCTTGGAGCCGCTGTGATGCTCCTGGACCTCGTAAATCACGAAGCTGGCGGTCATGATGGAGAAGCCGGTGAGGATGCACAGCGCCACCAGGACGTTCACCATGTTGCGCAGTCTGAACACACAGGAGAACATGCCAAACATCATCAAACATCAAGGGCGAGGAATTTAACATCCGACATAACAGGACGGCGGACGTGGACGTAAATCCTCGATAATCACACCCGCTCATTTTAGATCTGATTCTAGACGGAGGACAAACCAAAACGTTTATTCATTCTCAAGGTGGGTGTGTCCCAGGACAGGGTTCCGATTCATCCCAGCGTAGTACATACCCTAAACTGTATATTTACTTTAGAACGTCCAATCCACCTTCTGCTCGTACGAGGCTCAAACTTATCCAGCTTTGTTTCAGATGCATTACACTATGCGTAAACGAGAGAGAGGGCCTTCCCCAAAGTGTTAGGACAAAAAGAAAAGCCCATAATTTAGGACAGGGTTCCAATTCATCCCAGCATAGTACGAACACTATATTTACTTCAGAGCATCCAATCCAACTTCCTCATTGCTTTAGGAAATGGAGCGAGACGCAACGAGAACGTCAAACTACTGCCAGTGAGCCGAGGTGAGGATTGAACCCGGGACGCCCGGACACATTGCTGTACACCACCCACACTACCTACCGTACCAAACTGCCCCCCAATCCTTCCTCAAACCCCTCCTCCAGTCCCACGAGGTCCTACGAGGTATCACCAGGTATCAAGATTAGAGATTAGATCCCAAAAATATTTGCAATATTGGAGATGTTGGCGTCGCATTTGGGACAAAATAAAACTGCAAGGCTGCAAATGAGCTTGACGTGCTAATGCTATTTTTATTTTAGAGGATTTGTGGCCATATTTTAATGATCTATACAGTCAAGAACGTGTCAGATTTCAGAAATCAATCAGCGAGAGTTATTGATTAGTTACAGCTTCACGTAGTTTAATGCAGAAGCTGCTGTGAAGTACAGCAGAGTTACTGTAGCTATAAAGCTCACTCAGGTTTTATTATTATTATTATTTATCCATAAAGCTACAAAAATCATTCAAATTAGCCAGTAAATCTGTGTTTCTTATATGTTTATTAATAATAATATCCACATTTGGCCCCTGACTGGCTCAGATTTACCACCGAGCATCGTTCATCCCTCCCAGACGTTCACGAGACCGTCGGGAAGTTCTGTAGAGCTCCGTGCAGACGTGCCTCCCTGCCACTGTGATCTGCTAGTCTATACTCTTAAACGTGACCCGCCTGCACCCCCTCTCACCACCATCACTCTCGCGTGAGGCCGAGCACGTGGGCAAAGGTCAGGCACGCCGAGAGGCCAGAACAAATGAGAAAATCGATCTAAAGAGCGCAATCGGGCTCCAGACGGCAAAGGGGAACGTTTGGCGCTAATGTGACCGGGGTTTGTAATAGCAGCGGCGGAGCTGATGTATGGAGACCAGAACTCCGCCGGTCGGCTGTCGAATAACCCCGGGTAATTGTTTATTTAAAAGAAATAAATAAATATATAAAAATATATGGACAAAATGCTAATTGATTGGATTCTGATTATATAATTATATAATAAGTGGTTTAGGTAGCGGCAGCGGCAGATACAGATGTGGTGGCCACCTTAAGATCCGCCTTAAAAATTATTTCATGTACGATTAGGATGCTGTTTTTTGTACCCCAAGCGGACTTGACCACCCGCTGACCACCTCGTTGTGGCACTACAACCCCAAATCAGAAAGATTAGGGACAGTATGGAGTGTTTTGTCTGGTCATTCCTCCACATTTTTCCAATCGTATAATAATATCATGCACTGTAGAGGGAGAACATGCAAAATCCTTCTAATCGTTCTTTGAGGTTCATTGTTTTTAAACATTTCGATCATTTTCTCACACATTTGTGGACAAACTGGATCCTCTGATCATCTTTACTCATCAGAGACTCTCAGCCTTTCCTGGATGCTGCATTTGTACCAAACCATGATCACAATCACCTGTTTATAATCACATCATTATTTAGTTCTTTCACCTCATTACTAGCCCTAAACTGCCCCCGTCCCAACTTTTTTTGGAATGTGTTGCAGGCCTGAAATGCAGGAATGGATGTTTATTAATAAATGAAATGAAGTTGGGCAGATAAAAGATGAAATATCTCAGGTTCATCCTGTCTGACATCAAATAAAAGTCAAAGTCAATGTAAGAAACTCTGTGTTTTTATTACTATTTGCATTTTCCATACCGTCCCAACTTTTTCTGATTTGGGTTTGTATAATTTGTGCATTAAAAATAATATTACAGGTTCATTGTTTTAACTCAACTGCTATTTAAACCAAACTACTGAACAAGTCGGGCCACGGAGGCAGGATTTAACCCCCAAACCACCTTGAGAGGGAACAAATATTACAGGTCCTTCTCAAAAAATTAGCATATTGTGATAAAGTTCATTATTTTCCATAATGTAATGATACAAATTAAACTTTCATATATTTTAGATTCATTGCACACCAACTGAAATATTTCAGGTCTTTTATTGTTTTAATACTGATGATTTTGGCATACAGCTCATGAAAACCCAAAATTCCTATCTCAAAAAATTAGCATATCATGAAAAGGTTCTCTAAACGAGCTATTAACCTAATCATCTGAATCAACGAATTAACTCTAAACACCTGCAAAAGATTCCTGAGGCTTTTAAAAACTCCCAGCCTGGTTCATTACTCAAAACTGCAATCATGGGTAAGACTGCCGACCTGACTGCTGTCCAGAAGGCCATCATTGACACCCTCAAGCAAGAGGGTAAGACACAGAAAGAAATTTCTGAACGAATAGGCTGTTCCCAGAGTGCTGTATCAAGGCACCTCAGTGGGAAGTCTGTGGGAAGGAAAAAGTGTGGCAGAAAACGCTGCACAACGAGAAGAGGTGACCGGACCCTGAGGAAGATTGTGGAGAAGGGCCGATTCCAGACCTTGGGGGACCTGCGGAAGCAGTGGACTGAGTCTGGAGTAGAAACATCCAGAGCCACCGTGCACAGGCGTGTGCAGGAAATGGGCTACAGGTGCCGCATTCCCCAGGTCAAGCCACTTTTGAACCAGAAACAGCGGCAGAAGCGCCTGACCTGGGCTACAGAGAAGCAGCACTGGACTGTTGCTCAGTGGTCCAAAGTACTGTTTTCGGATGAAAGCAAATTTTGCATGTCATTCGGAAATCAAGGTGCCAGAGTCTGGAGGAAGACTGGGGAGAAGGAAATGCCAAAATGCCTGAAGTCCAGTGTCAAGTACCCACAGTCAGTGATGGTCTGGGGTGCCATGTCAGCTGCTGGTGTTGGTCCACTGTGTTTTATCAAGGGCAGGGTCAATGCAGCTAGCTATCAGGAGATTTTGGAGCACTTCATGCTTCCATCTGCTGAAAAGCTTTATGGAGATGAAGATTTCATTTTTCAGCACGACCTGGCACCTGCTCACAGTGCCAAAACCACTGGTGAATGGTTTACTGACCATGGTATTACTGTGCTCAATTGGCCTGCCAACTCTCCTGACCTGAACCCCATAGAGAATCTGTGGGATATTGTGAAGAGAAAGTTGAGAGACACAAGACCCAACACTATGGATGAGCTTAAGGCCGCTATCGAAGCATCCTGGGCCTCCATAACACCTCAGCAGTGCCACAGGCTGATTGCCTCCATGCCACGCCGCATTGAAGCAGTCATTTCTGCAAAAGGATTCCCGACCAAGTATTGAGTGCATAACTGAACATAATTATTTGAAGGTTGACTTTTTTTGTATTAAAAACACTTTTCTTTTATTGGTCGGATGAAATATGCTAATTTTTTGAGATAGGAATTTTGGGTTTTCATGAGCTGTATGCCAAAATCATCAGTATTAAAACAATAAAAGACCTGAAATATTTCAGTTGGTGTGCAATGAATCTAAAATATATGAAAGTTTAATTTTTATCATTACATTATGGAAAATAATGAACTTTATCACAATATGCTAATTTTTTGAGAAGGACCTGTATATTCGGCTGGTGATCGATAAACCCGGCTCGGACGAGTGAATAGAGCAGTCAGGCCGCTTTAGGCCCGGCCTTTCAGTCCGTTCGCATGTCTAGTCTGAAGCTGTGTGCTTTAAAAAGGAAGAAAATAAATAAATAAATAAATAAAGAATTTTTTTATTTTTAACGGAGGAAATGAAGTGCGTGCTTACATGGCGTCCTCTTCTTCCACCTCACCGGGGTAGGGATGGCTAGACAGGGAGATGGCTAAAGGACAAAATAAATAAACAGAATTAAATGCATGCTTGATTCACATTCACACGACGCCAGCCTGAGCCAAGTCACAGTGCAGACAGGCGACGCCCCGACGGCCCCCGGACGGATTTACGGCCCGACCGGGTTCACCGGCTACATCTGAATGATTGCATCTCCCGTTTCCCTTATTGACTGCCGGGGGGGCATTAATCTTGCCCGCGGGCAGGCGGTGAATCTCTGCCACTGATGCCACTGAGGCTGGTGAAATAGGGCTGGAGCTTCAGTCCTGCTTTATTCACCACAGCCAGGATCTCAACAGCACTAATCACGATTCCTCACACTGCTGCTGCTGCGGGAAGAGAAACAGCGCCCCCTGCCGCACAACAGTGGAAACGCCACACAGAGCCCAGAGCCACACGTTTATATTATTACATTTATCATTTATTATTCATTTACTCGCGTCTATAAACTTAATATAAGCACTTTTTACAATGTCTGGAATAAGTATTCACCCCCCAACCTGCATCCAAAGCTTAATACAGTCCAATTAACAATTAAGGGCCTTGCTCAAGGGCCCAACAGTGCCAGCTTTACATTTATATCTTCAGCATTTAGCGGACGCTTTTTTATCCAAAGCGACTTACAGTACTGTGACAGTATACTGTCTGAGCAATTGAGGGTTGAGGGCCTTGCTCAAGTGGTGGGGCTTGAACCTGCACCCTTCTGATTACTAGTCCAGTACCTTAACCGCTGAGCTACCACTGTCCTTAATGATTGGCACGGTGGGTAGCACAAGCAAGAAGGTCCTGGGTTCGATTCCCAGGTGAAGTGGTTTAGGTCCTTTCTGTTTGTGTGTGTGTGTGTCTGGGAGTGTTTCCTGCCTTTTGCCAGGTGAATTGTACCCACTTTGACCCTGACCAGAATAAAGCGGCAGTAAAACAGGCTGTGAATGAATGATTGAATGGCACAAATAGGACCTTCTTGCTGCGAGGCGACAGTGATACCCATCGAGCCACGAGCCGCCATATATTATTTCATTCATTCAGTCATTGTCTGTTTAACCAGTGCTTTATCCTGGTCAGGGTCACAGTGGGTGCACTTCACTGAGCAAAATGTGGGAAACACCCCGGACAGGTTGCCAGTCCATCACAGGACACACACACACACACACACCTAGGAGGACTTCAGTTTCTCCAATTATTAATCTGACTGCAAGTATTTAGACTGCAGGAGGAAACTGGAGCGCCCAGAGGAAACCCACACAGAAAGGACCCGGACCGCTCCACCTGGGAATCAAACCCAGGACCTTCTTGCTGTGAGGCGACAGTGCTGCCCACTGTGGTAGTCAGGGTCGCGGTGGGTACGATTCACTGGGCGTAAGGTAGGAAACACCGCGGACGGGTTGCCAGTTCATCACAAAGCAAACACACACACTCACACTTAGTGTAGTATCTCCAGTTGTCATGACTGCATGTCTTTGTACTGTGTGAGGAAACCGGAGCTCCCAGAGGAAAGGGAGAACATGCAAAACGCCACACAGATCTACACTGTACAGTGTGCTTTTAACATACCGTATTTCTCTGGGTGTTTGTCCGCAGGCAGTCTGGAGCGCAGGATGAAGTTGTTCAGGCTGTTGAGGTAGGCGGGCATGGTGTGATGCCCTTCTGGATTATACCAGACCTGCACGGGCACAAACAATCTTACTGCACCGAATTACTCAAGTTACTCATGTTTATTTAGATTAGTACTAGTCTGGGTAGTAGAACTAGTCTAACAAGTGAGATGAATTACCTTGGTTAACGTCCTGTTACTGGGCACCTCCAGAACGTCCATCTGTAGATCCCTGGGCAGGGGGTCCCCGAAGGACCAGCCTCCGTACCTAACGAACACACACGCAGGAAGCGCTCGTTAGTTTATTCCTCCAGCAGCGCTACAGTACGCAGGCGAGGTCAGTACAGTCTGCGCTTTCTCACACGGATTCCTCATTAATTAGCAGCCACGCTAGCGGCGGCGTCCTCCCGCCGGCCCTACGGCGCTCTCGCGATCCGTCTTTGTTAGCTTCTCCGCGCTCTTTTCACGGCGTGTGAATAATGCATGACCTGCGCTAACTGTGTTATGCACGATGAAGCGTTTGCGTGCGCTCGCCGCTCGTTCGGGTAGCATCGGAGGAACCGAAAGGTCGCAACGAAGACGTGGAATAAGTGAAGAGATCCATTTTCTTTTATTTATAATTCACTCGCACCTCCCACGTTATACTGCAGTTATACAATCCAGCTAAGCAACATCGACATAACTGACGTCTCGAGCTTATACACGGACAACGATTGGCTCGTCTGCTGCAATCACGACCCCTGCTGGCCGATCGTGGGATAACGGAGATCGGTGCGCGACTCTCCATGCGCAATACGGATCACGGTGCAGGTGAAAAGAAGCGGTCGGTCCTGCACACGTGTCGGAGGGGGCGTGTGTTAGTCACGACCCTCCTCGGTCAGGAGGAATTGGATACGACTAAATTATGAGGCTTTCCTTAGTCTAGTATTCTAGAAAGTCTAGAATCACTTTTTATTTTTGGTGCAGCAATAAAACACACAAGCTTATGACCACTGCGGTTCACACAGCTTGGTCAAGGGTCTACACAGACGTAATTGGCTATGTCTAAGAGGAGCAAATGAACTGCCTATCCGTCGGAAAGTTCACTTGTCGGTGCCGGGCCCATATCGTCAGGTTTTACATGTACAGTTTGTACTATTATTTGTATTTTTTAAGCTCTCTGAGGGACGTGGGGTCGGTTGAAATACTCAGTAAAACGATTTACAGCGTCTGTAAACAGCACGTAACCGTTTTAACTAACCTGTCTCGGACAAAATCGTTGGCGGTGGTCAGCAGGTATCTCTCGATGTCCACTTTGCTCAGGTTGTAGACGATCTGGGACGAGGGGTTGGTTTTATAGGAGGGTTTGATGCCAGACTTCGGGCACGTCTGTAAAACACAAGAGGGCAAAATTGTTTAATTGTGCAAAAAAATAAAAATAAAAAGCAGTAGCAGTGTTTCAGGATTTTGCCAGTTTTATGATGCTTATTTTTCTACATATTTAATGTTACATGTTACTACAGAACTAATATTACTAAATAATACTAATATTACTAGAACTAAATAAACTGAGGTGTGAAACATGGACGTTATAAGTAAATCAATTATAATCTGTTATAATCACCTGTGAAAAGTCGCTGCAGTTACACTCGCCGGTCATTAACGACCCCTGACTGAGGTCCGGGGCCCAATCGCCTGTTACCGTCGTCTCTCTCCTCCGACAGATGCTGTGTAAACATTATATACATTAAACAGGTTTACACGTCTAGTCCAACAGATTTCATCTTTCTAGTATTAATGTTACTTCTATTAATATTAAATTACGCAGCACTTTTAATTCTAAGGACGTCACATCGGGAAACATAAACGACACTCAGGTCCTCTGATACAGGGGTTTATCTGTCCCGAATTTTAGACTGGTCACTGTTGGGGGCAGATGTTTTTATGGTCATGATCCCCAAACTATCTTTTCATAAGTGTCGCTCACTGTACTGTCCACCTTCAAAGCTCAGATTAAAATTCTAATCAGTTCACAGCAACTTCATTCTTCTACTAACAGTTTTTATTATTATAATTATAGATATTATTTTTAAAATTATTATTATTATTATTGTTATTATTGTTTTTATTATTATTATTGTTTTTATTATTATTATTATTATTACCATTTTTATTATTTAAATAATTATTATAACTACTATTGTTTTTATTATTATTATCATTATTATTATTATATTACTATTATAATTATTATTATATATTTTTTTTTTTATTATTATTATATTATTATTATTTTTATTATTATATTATTATTATGATTATTATATTACCATTATGATTATTATTATATTATTATTATTATTATTATTATTATTTTTATTATGATTATATTATTATTATTATTATTATTATTATTATTTTTATTATGATTATATTATTATTATTACTATTATTATATTATTTTTATTATTATTATTTTTATTATTATTATTATATTATTATTATTATATTATTATTATTATTATTATTATTTTTATTATGATTATATTATTATTATTATTATTATTATTATTATTTTTATTATGATTATATTATTATTATTACTATTATTATATTATTTTTATTATTATTATTTTTATTATTATTATTATATTATTATTATTATTATTATTATTATTATTATTATTATTATTATTATTATTATTGTTGTTGTTGCCAAACTGATGAGCTCAACTATCGTCAGAATGAAAATGAAAGTCAGTATAATTAGGGTTAAGGATTATAGTTATAGATTACTCGTCCTGCGAGCTGTCCACAAAGTAAGAACAATATCGGCCTACAACAGAGCCCTGTGGGATGCCTACATTCTAATTGGCTGGCTGATCAGTTAAGAGTGCGGGCCACGCCTTTAGCTGTAGTGAATGATGGGTAATTATGAGTCTGTAAGGGAAAGGGAATTATGGGTAAATATATAGGAGGTCAGTTTGGAGCCATAAGGAGTTTTAGTTGTATCATTACTTCCAAACCTTAGTTTTCTTATGACTCCAGTTATTGGTGGTAATATTTATATTGTTCCAACACACACACACACACACACACACACACACAGTAGTGGACGTCTTTATCTGTATTTAAGCGACACACCAATCCTGCCCCTCTGAGGTCAGCCTGATTTGTCCCGACACCGATCCGAGCGCCTGTAAAATCCGACCCACCCCGGGAACCCGAACCGCGCACGGAATACAAATCACGCCCCGCTATGACAGCTGCATTATGATCCTTTACCCAGGGGTGACACACGGGGGGCTGATTTTATAGAGACAAAGACTCAGAAAACGCGTCCGTGTGTGTTTGTGTTAGAGCCGGAAAACAACAGGCTGAAGATAAACACGAACCCGGATACAAACGGCACCATCGACGGCATACAGATGCACCCGAGGATCCAATTTAGACGGAAGGATCGAGCTATAGCAAAGGAAAATAACAATGCAAGGTGAGAGGAGAGCTGGAACCACGCGCGGGCTTAATGAAGGATGGCGCGCATCGGCTTTATGCATTACATTAGCATATAGGGCATGAAGGGCAGCTACGCAATCGGATTTCCATCACCGGACCCATCAGGATCCGCTGCCAGGTGATTATCATTCAGAATCCGAGCCGTACGCCAGCACCGGCCGTCAAGCCCTTGTTACAGAGGTTATATGTGAGATGGATTCGGGACGGAGCCGGTATAACGTTATCAGCGCTAATAAAATCTGGATGAATGATCCAGGCCTCATTTTAAAATAATCTGAGCTAATGAGTCTCATTCAGGAGCACGGGGGCGCCGAAATTAAAAACCTCAGCTTCATTTTTAACTCGTCACTTTCAGTCGAGACACAGATCAGCTCGCTGCTGATGATAATGATGCTGGCGCTGGATGCCATCAACCTCACTGGTTACCAGTATCCTCCCGTATCAAGTACAGATTTAAACCCTTCATGCTTCATGGTTTCACTCCTACGTTACCACAACGAGCTCCTTCATTCTTCCTGAGCATCGCGTTCTCTCAGATCCTCAGATCTGGGCGGCTGTAACAGACTAGCACCCATGGGCTGCACTATTCTTCTTCCTTTTTTTTTTTTTTTTATAATGGTTGATTATTATTATTATAATTGTTATTTTTATTATTACTATTATTATTTTGATTATTATTATTTTTATTATTATTAATATTAATATTATTATTATTTCTATTATTATTATTATTATTATTATTATGATTACTACTACTAAGATTATTATTATTATTGTTATGCTAAGTATTATAATTAGTATTTTTATTTATTATTTTTTTAACTATTATTCTTATTAATCTGTTATTTTTATTTATTTTTATTATTATTATTAATATTTATTTCTATTTTAATAATAATAATATTATTATATTATATTTTAATATTGTCATTATATACTTTTAGTTTTATATAATTTTATTATTTATTTTAATTTTAATATTAATATTAATTGTAATAATTATAACTGTTATTTGCTTATTTATTATTATTTTTACTATTATTCTTTTAACTTAAATTTTTTTACTATTATTATTATTATTATTTTAAATATTTATTTTTCTTGTATCATTATGAATAATAATAATTATTATTGTTATTTATTATTATTATATTTACTACTGTTATTATTATTATACTTTTATTTTTATTATTATTATTATTATATTTAACATTTATTTTTATTTTAATAATAATAATAACAATTATTACTATTATTATTTTATTATTATTATTATTATTATGTTGTCCAGTGTTTCCCGGTGAAACCGAACCTGCCGCGACCCTGACCAGGATAAATAAATGAAAAATGTTTCTGGGTGGCTCAGGACCCACCGCGACCCTGATGAAGGGAACACTCACTCGTTGTTGGGTTTGTCCATGCAGAAGTGGTCCAGTCCTGGATATGACATCATGGCATCCACCAGGTAACTGGAGTTGGGATTCTGGTTACTGTGGAGATTAAAACGTCCAGTTTATGGTAAATAATCGCTGCTGATCATTCAGAACCTGGTGCGCGTGATCTGTCAGGGCGGGCGGAGGGCGTTACCTGAAGAAGGCGTATTGTTTTCCGGAGTTGTAGAGCGCGGGCGAGAGCTCCAGCTCAGGGAAGAACTCCAGGTTACTTTTGATGGAACCCAGACCCATGGCGGCGATGACGAACACCACGGGGAGCAGAACCTGTGAGATCAGACCCTTCCAGTCTCTCCTGGAGTGATGGATACGCTTCAGGAGCATGGCCAGAACCTGCTGGACCAACAGCTTGAAACCACTGACTGTGGAGTTCCCGGTCAGACCTGCAGGAGGCGCCGTTCAGAGTACAGTTATTCACACGCTTCAGCAAATCAGTGTATAGATTGTATATCTGCATTTTCTCCCCTTTTTTCTCCCATTTAATCATAGCCAGTTCCTCTCGCGCTGCTGGAGACCCCGATGGTGTACGAGGAGGGTACCGTCTGCACCTTCAATTGCGCCCCCTAAAGGTATGAACAGAAACACTTACTGGTTTTCTCTTCGGAGAACCCGCCGGAGGTGAAGTCGTCGTCGTCGTTCAGGCTGTCTGTGGAAGCGGCGGGGTTCAGAATCACTTCGGGTACGGTGTTGGGTCGCTCCTCTGGAGCCTCCAGATCATCCCTCGTCAACTGGAGGAAAACCTGGAGTGAGAGAAAGAGCCGTAGATGTGAAACTTGAGTATACAGCTACGTATACATTTGGGAATTTGGACCGGCATGTGGAGTTCTGGGACGCGGTTCTATGGGGTGACGGATCAAAACTGGAACCGCTTGGCTGTCTGGTGCAAGCATGGCAAGGGTTGCGACCAGAGGAACATCAGAGGAATACCAGAGGAACTGGCTGGCATCATGGATTCAATGCCAAGATATTTTGAAGAGGAACGTTCTGCCTTCTGTGCTACAATTGAACCTTGGTAATACCTGGACTCTCCAGCTTGATGCTGATCCCAAACACTTCCAATCCAACCAGAGCTTGGTCCTGGAATATCCTGGCATTGATCTTCTACGCCTCTAGATTTAAATCCTACAGAAGATCTTTAATCTTCATCAAACCTCAATGAGCTGGAAGCTTTTTATGAGAAGAACGGGTGGAATTTGAGGAGGAACGTTCTGCCTTCTGAGGTGAAACTGAACCTTGGCGATATCTGGACTTTCCAGCAGCACTTCCAAATCAACCAAAGCTCGTTGAAGGAATCAGTCCTGGAACATCCTGGTGTGCATCTTCTACATCTCTAGATTTAAATCCTATAGAAGATCTTCAATCTTTACCAAACGTCAGTGAGCTGGAGGCTTTTTCACGAGAAGAACGGGTCAAGGTTCCACCAAGTACTGAAGCCGGGGGTTGGTTAGGGGGTTGATTAATAGTGAACTTGGACTGATGTTCTTAGAAGATTTTCATTCAATTCTACACAATACCTTATAAGGTAAAGAGGGGGGGTTGAATATTTTTGATTACCCTGCCAGCTAGGGGTGCTAACAAGAATCCTGAACATACAACATGGTCAAAAGTGTTTGGACACCCCTCCTAAAGACTGAATTCAGTTGTAAACCACCCTGAGAAACCCTGGTCTCATCTGAGCTCAGAAGATAAGCAGGGTTGGACTCGGTCAGAACCAGAAGTCTCTGGACAGGACGCCGATCCACTACAGGGCCAGAAAAGCTGGGGATTCGAACCCTGCTAAAGAGGGGGTTGAATATTTATGATCACAACTGCACATGCTTATCTATGTTTAGATCTGTCCCTCACCTCCTCCAGCGTGGTGTCCGAGATGCCGTAACAGCCGAGCTGCAGCTTGTCCAGGTTCTGGTCCAGGCTGCCGAGCAGTGAGCGGTAGGCTGATGCATTCTGGGAGTTGTAGGCAGGAAGATGGAACCCGATGTCTCCCACTTCTCCGTCCTTCAGCCGAGCCTCGGGCAGGTAGGCGTGGATGAAGGATCTGATCTGCTCGATGTCGAACTTGTCGTCCGAGTCGGGAGGCAGGACCTACGGGGCGGGACGGGAACCCAGCACGTTAAACTCAGGGCAGGCGTGGCGGCATTAGCGTTAGCATTTAGTAGAAATCTTTTCCGCTAGGTAAGCAGTACCTTCTTGGTGAGGGTGAGGTTGTAGCCCTGTGCCAGCTTGTCCTTCAGGTAGAAGGGAGATCCGCAGCATTTCAGGCCTCCGCGCTCCAGGAAAGCGATGCGGTCGCTCAGGACCTCGGCTTCATCCAGGTGGTGGGTGGACAGGATGATGGTGCGGTCTGGACAAACGCATATGTTTAAAAACACGCTAGCCCAGCAGTGCTAACATCTCGAGCTCCGCTAAAGGACGACTACACGGATGATGATCGGCTCGTCCGATGGGGGGAGGGATTAGTGCTGCAATCACGACCTCCGCTGGCTGATCGATGGTACTGCACAGTGAGACGGGGGATAACGGAGATCAGTGCGTGACTCTCCATGCGCGATACGGATCCCTCTATGAACCCGTTTGGTGCAGGGGAAAAGAAGCGGTTGGTTCTGCACACGTATGTTAGTCACGACTCTCCTCGGTCAGGAGTGGAGGTCCGACTGGTCTCATCTGAGCTCAGAAGCTAAGTACTTCTATTGGACAATTATTATTATTATTATTATTTAACTTTCATTTTTATGTTTTATCACATTGGTAACCTGACCAGGGTCACAGTGGGGCCTGGATAGAACGCCAATCCATCACGGGGCCAGAGAAAGCATATTATTGAGATTCGAACCCAGTCGGGTACCACAATTTACCGCCGAGCCACTCGCCCACCTCTGATTATTTACATGAAATAAATGATAAGCATGCATTACGTATAGTATTAATGTAGGGGCAAGAGTTTGGGGAAGGTCCTTTCCTGTTCCAGCATGACTGTACCCCTGTACACACAGCAGGATCCATAAAAACATGCTTTAATAGGTTCAGTGCCCAAACTTGAAGCGAATGTGTTAGCCAGACTCATAAAGAAGTTGTTTTTTAATAAGTGGTCACTACATTCTGAAAAAGAACAAAAAAGAACTGAAAAGAACCCAGAAGAAGCTCGTTTCCAAGGTTACTCACCATTCTTCTGCTGCAGAACGATGTCCCAGATGCTGCGGCGTGAGCAGGGATCCACACCGGTGGTGGGCTCGTCCAGGACCACCAGCCGAGAGCCACCGATGAAGGCGATGGAAATCGAGAGCTTCCTCTTCATGCCACCGGAGAGCGTGCCCACACGCTTGTGGCGGTGGGTGTACATGCCCGTCTCCTCCAGGATCCTGAGGTGAACGAGACGAAAGGTCCAGGGTGAAAAGAGAACGGACATGACAAGCTCACGGTCAGGCGTCCAGATACTTTTGGACTTGTTAATGTGACATACTTGCGGACTTCCTGCTGCAATTCCTGCTTGCTCCAGTGGGGGGCTTTGATCTGGCCGTACAGCAGCAGATGCTCCTCGGTGGTCAGATGGTCAAAGTGGACGTCGTACTGCATGCACACGCCCAGCTCCTTGCGCACGTCCTCGGTGGACGCCCGCATGTCCTTGCCGTAGACCTTGATGGTACCGAACGACGGGGCGAACAGTCCGGTAAGGAGAGACCTGAAGCACAAGCAAGAGAGATAAGCAAGAGACGTGAACGGCGGGCGGTCTGCTGCAGTTACGACCTCTGCTGGCTGGTCGATGGTACTGCGCACAGACGCTGCTTGAGATATGTATGAACCTGCCTGATGCAGGTGAAAAGAAGCGGTCTGTACTGCACACTTGTCGGAGGGGGTGTGTGTTACAGGTCCGCAGCAGCAATCAGAGAATTGGATATGACTGGATCGGAAGGAACTAGAGGCTTCCTTACATGGTGGTGGTTTTTCCAGCCCCGTTGTGGCCGAGCAGCGCAGTCACGTGACCCTCGTAGAACTTCAGGTTCAGGTTATCGACGGCCTTCCTGCTGCCGTAGACCTTGGTCAGGCCGTGCAGCGAGACGCCAACCGGAAGATCTAGGACATCCTCCACCTCGCTGTGAGAGAAGAAATCATCTTTACCTGCAAAAAGAGATCATGTTAATGGTACTGAGGGCAGGTCTGGATGGTTGGCATCATTCCTGGCACAAATAAATAACGATAAAGGTTCAGATCGTGGCTTGACAATTAGGGATTTTTCGGTAGAGAGCAGAATTAAGAATTAGAACTATGTTTACCTTTGCCCTGGTCTTTGCCGTTTCTTTGGCTCTCCTGCATGACGTTGGAGAACAGAAGTCCTCGTTTGGCGTCTTTCGACCCTCTGTTGCAGCAGCCGAACATGTCCGCCCAGAACGACGGCTGGAAAGGAAAGTACCACGGAGCGGCGATGCCATAATTCCCTGACGTGCAAAAATAAATAAACAAAGATGAATTGAATTCCACACCTTGGCATCGTGTGCAGGATGTTAGGACGACGTATTTAAAGCAGGCCTGGCTGTACTGGTTTACCTGGGAAGACCATGCGGATGTAAGCACCCAGTACGAAGTAGATGAAGGAGTCGATGAGGAGAAGCCAGCAGAGCCAGCCGAAGGACGCCGTGTCTCCGGCGACAGGAGACGAGTACATGTTGCTCCACTGGATACCTGAAGAAAACACAAAATCAACATAAATAAAGAGCTCGTTCACATATATAAGAACAAGCACTAAACAGAGCCGCATGGCACCACATGGCACGCACTCACCTTCCTCCTGTTTCTCGTAGCGGGTCACGTACTGACTGGCGTAACTGAAGCAGGTTGGAGAGAACAGACTCTGTGAGGAAACAGGAGAATCGTCACACCTCAGTTAGAATCCAGTTTATTACGTTTGTGTTTGTTTACTCAAGTACCTTAACATATGTTCTCTGGATTTGTGGATTTTAATATTATTACTACAATGATTATTATTATTACTATTATTATTATTATTATTATTATTATTAACATTATTATTATTATTATTATTATCATTATTAACATTATTATTATTATTATTATTATGATTAACAATATTATTATTATTATGATTATTATCATCATTATTATTATAATTGTTGTTTTTTATTTTTTATATTAATAATTATTATTATTATTATTGCTGATATTATCATTATTATTATTATTATTATTATTATTATTATTATTGCTGGTTTTATTATTAATATTAATATTATTATTATTGCTGATATTATTATTATTATTATGATTATTATTATTATTCCTTTTGCTAATATTATTATTATTATTATAAATATTATTATTATTATTGCTGTTATTATTATTATAAATATTATTATTATTGCTGTTATTATTATTATTATTATTTATTATTATTATTGCAGATATTATTATTATTAATATTATTATTATTGCTGTTATTATTATTATTATTATTATTATTATTACTATTATTAGTGCTGGTTTTATTATTAATAATAATATTATTATTATTATTATTGCTGATAATATTATTATTATTATTATTATTATTGCTGATATTATTATTGTTATTATTATTATTATTATTATTATTATTGCTGATATTATTATTGTTATTATTATTATTATATATTATATATTATTATTATTTTTACACTCTTTACTGCTATAATTTGTTTAGAATTTATTTCCTTATTAAAAACAATATTAATATTTTAGCAAGCAGCGCATCATGAAAATCCGAACACGTAAGCTCCTCTGTTCTGATCCCGTACCAGCAGACTCTTGACGTAGAAGGGCAGGTTCTCCTCCAGACACATGACCACAATGAAGGGGAAGAAGCAGATGACGTAGATCAGGCTGCCGCTCAGCCCGGCGATGTTGGTCTTGTCGAAGAAGGAGCTGGCCAGGAAGCTGATGGCCAGGATGCTCAGGCCGTAGTCGCTCAGGTAGAGGAAGAGCACGAAGCCGTCGCTTTTGGGAAGCACCCCGCCCTCCTTTAGGATGATGGTGAGCAGTATGACGGTGATGATGAGGAAGACGGCGCTCTCGATGAACCAGGCCAGGAAATGGCTGAAGGGATTGACGCCCATCATCTTCATGTACTGGTGGCAGAACAATGGAGAACCTCTCAGTGAAGGTCTTAAAGGCCGTGAGGAACAAGGAGACATTTTTACGGTTTGATTTAGTAAATACCTCATGCAGGCGCAGCTCTCGCTCGTGGACGAGCTTCTTCACGAAGTTGGCTACGAAGAGCACCCAGCTGATCATGAGGACCAGAGGGAAGGCGAAGGTGATGCTGTTCAGGTAACTGTGGAACAGCAGGCAGCAAAATAAGTAAACATTAAAAAATGCATTTATTTTTAAACCAATCAAGGGTCCCGACGACCCGGCACTTACTCGTCCTTGTAGAAGCAGGGGTACGGGAAGGCCTGGATCTGCACGGCCGGTTCCTGGACCTCGGTTCCGGTCTGCATCTGGATGATGGCCCTCTCGATGCTCTCCTGCAGGTAGATGAACCCTCTGTTGTAGCGCTGGGTCTTGGTGGGAGAGATGTACGTGGCCTTCACCCAGAAGGGGTTCCGGGCGCGGTCGGTCCGCATGGCGTTGTCGATGTGCATGCGGATGGTGTAGTCCACTTTAGGGGGGAGTTTGGAGGAGGACGAGTTGTACTCCTCCGGCAGCTTGAAGATGAGACCTGGAGGAGAGGATTTTCAGATGAAAGGAGCCGGAATATTCGGGGTGTTGAAAGGTGTGTGTGTGTGTGTGTGTGTGTGTGTGTGTGTGTGTGTGTGTGTGTGTGTGAATTGGACTCACTGGCGTAGAGCTCGCGGTTCTGTGCCTGCTTATCGGCTTGCTTGTCCAGTTCCTCGGTGGAGTTGTAGCCCCGGTAGCGGTTGAAGTTGACGCAGGACGAGAGGTTCATCATCAGGTTGGAAAGCGTGGTGATCTGGTCCAGCACGAACTGGTTCTTCTCCAGCATCTGAGTCATGTTCGCTGTGTATAATGTTGGACGTTTATTAACACATGAAATGAAGTCGACCAGACACAGCAATTCTTTTACAATTTTATTTCATCAGCTCCTCCCTTTTTCTCTTAATTTAGTCGTAGCCAGTTCCTCTTCCTCTGCTGGAGGCCCTGATGGTGTACGAGGAGGGTATATTCTCCTGACACGCCCTCCTTTCTTATTCCCCCGTACAGAGAGTCAAGCGCTGATCTCCACGTCCCTCCACTTCTGTACAGGTGCCTTACACGCCTTTAAAGACTGCGCCCACTTTTTTTTTAGTCCTGTCTTTTCCCACCCAGCAGACTATTATTATTAACATTATTTTTTTATTTTTTATTATTATTATTATTTTTAATTTATTATTATTTTTATTATTATTATTATCATCATTAACATTAGTATTGTTATTATTATTATTAACATTATTATAATTATTTTTATTATTATTAACATTATAAATATATTTTTTATTTTTATTATTATTATTATTTTTAATTTATTATTTTTTTTATTATTATTATTATTATTATTATTATTAATTATTAACATTATTATTATTATCATTATAATTATCATCATTATTAACATTATTATTATTATTATTATTATTATTATTAACATTATTATTATTATCATTATTATTATTATCATTATTATTAACATTATTATTATTATCATTATAATTATTATCATCATTATTAACATTATTATTATTATTATTATCATCATTATTAACATTATTATGATTATTTTTATTATTATGATTATTATTATTATTATTATTATTATTATTATTGCTGCTGCTCTTTTCTTATTCGTTTGTACTTTGATGGATCGGCACGCACTGATCTCCACGTTCCCCCACTTCTACTAACCAGGGGCCTTACACAGTGTCGAAGACCCCACCCCGTTTATAGTCCTGTCTTTTCCCTCCCAGCAGACTAGTGGCCGATTTTGTCTGCTGCACTGCCGATCGTGTCCGCTAGGGGGCTCCCAGCCGACCGGTAGCAGTGCTGAGATTCAATTTTTTTTTTAATGATTTGCATTTTCCATACCATCCAAAATGTCAGATAACGGCGAACATCAGACTTACAGAAACTGTTGATGATTCCTTGCATCTGGGTGACGTTAATGCCGGTCTGCTCCTGTATGAAGTTCTGGACGAACGGACTGCGCAGGGAGTTCTGCACAAAAACAAACAAATTGCTAAATAAATATATATATGTTTTATAAAAATGCACATAGCAAAAAATCCTGGACTGATTCTGAGCCTTTTATTGATCTTTTTGTGTTTTTCCACCATTTTTAAGCCGTAGCCAATTGAAGGAGAGCAATGCTCTGCCATCCCCGTGCAGGCACCTCGATCTGTCAGCAGAGGGCGCACTTGCCCCAGTGACACTCGAGCACATTTAATTTAGTTTTTTACCTTCAGGATGGGCAGCGATTTGTTGAGGAGCTGAGCCGACTGCATGAGGTAGGAGGATGAACGTAACCACTCCTCCGAGTACAGGCGCAGATCCCCGAACTGCTGCAGCGTCGTGTTCGACTGCAAAATGACACACAGTTGTTAATAGTTGGTAAATGTTAATATGGAGTCTGTCTGTGGGGATCTGTGCCCAAATGAGCATTTAAAGAAGCATTTGTGAGGTCAATGTCTGTAAATGTCTGTAGTGAGATTATTGTAAACTCCACGTACCTTTTGGACGATTTCTCTGGTCAGCGGGGTGTCTGGGTAATACAGGACCTGTCCCAGGAGCATGGGTTTGAGGAAGGCCCAGGCTACAGCGCCCCCTGTGGTGCTCACCATGTCCAGGTAGAAGTTGGTACAGAACGGAGCTACGAAAACAAAACAAACCTGGTTAAACGCGTCATATTTCACATCAAAATATTAAATGTAATGAGAAAAACGCGGGTCATACTGGCATCTCGAGGGATCTTGAACTTGGTCATGAGCTCCTCCACTTTCTGCTGTTCCTGTACGGACGGGCTGGACTGAGCCATGTCGGGAAGTTTGGAGATGCCGAAGAGCGTCAGCATGCCGTTCCTGCAGAGGGCGCGAGAGATGGTGACGAAGGTGGCTCTGCTGGACATGGTGGAGCGTTTTCCTCTCACCAGCTGTAAGAAACAACAATCAGACATTTCATTCATTCATTCTTTCACTAAAACAATGTTTTTCTTCCAATTTAGTCGTATCCAATTCCCTGATGGTAATTCCCTTTGACTGCTTCGGACCTCCACTCCTGGTCGACTGGCACACGCCCCCTCCGACACATGTGCAGCACCGACTGCTTCTTTTCACTTGCACTGATCTCCGTTATCCCCCGTATATATATATGTGTGTGTGTGTGTGTGTGTGTGTGTGTGTGTGTGTGTGTGTATAATTTTAGGTTTAGAATCTCAGACTCTTACGCTTCTGAATTCTGGGTTGGACATCAGCTTCAGGTCTCCGAACTTGGTCAGGTACCCCTCCAGCCGGTCCAGAGCCGGCGCCAGCTTCTTCATGATATCCATGAAGAACTTCACCACCTGTATGAGGACCTGGACCAGGCTCTGGATCTCACTGGACAGGAACATCTGCAATCACAGCGGCCGAGAATTAGCAACAGCAGTGCAGTGCCTAAACGCGGCCTGGAGAAACGCGGCGGCGAGCTTTACCTTGTACATCACGCTCTGCATGTTAGCGTGCCGGGCCAGTACCAGAGCCAGGTTGTACCACTCCTGTGGGGACAGCGAGCACAGGGACTTGAAGATGGTCATTTTGAGCTGGTCCAGCTGCAGGGTGGACGGATTATCGCAGTAGTGCAGACTCGTCAGCATGGACAAGAGCTAAATCACACAGAGAGAACAAACCACTCAGAAATGTATTGATTATATCATATATATATATTATTATTTTCAGGTTTCAGGGTAAGTGGGTGGTGCGGAATGGCAGGAGTGGGTTCTGATAAAAGGGCGTCTGCCAGTGAGTGGGGAGAGATTGAGACGATCTGAGCATGTGCAGAAGAGGGATGAGAGGAGGAGGAAGAGAAGGAGGTTGATGGATGTTGTGAGCGAGGACATGCAGGAGGTTTGAAGGACAGAGGAGGACGAATGGAGATGAATGTCTGTAGTGGCGCCCCCTAAAGGTTTTTATTTTATTTTGGGGGTGGGGTGGGGGGTGGAGTAGTGCTATATATGACAATGTTTCTCCATCAAGAGACAGAAGCCAGCGCCCCCCTAAACCTATTACCTCCTGTAGTACCGCACCGGATTGCTACCTGCCCTCCGAATCACTGGATGCTCCCTCCAGCGCACTTCGCTTATCGACCTGGTTGGCGGGTGAGTATTGCCTCCCTCCAGCCAATACGTTCATCTACTGAATGTCCTTCGTTGTACTTCATGCGTATGTGTGCTGGTACTTTTTATGTTGGTGCGCTGGTGTCTGAACTACCTGCAGGTTGCTGTTGGGCAGAGGCATCTCCAGCATGGCGGCTAGAACGGCGGGAGGAAAGCTGGTGTACTTGGTGACGTCGGCCATGAACAGCTTTTTGTCCTTCAGCAGTTCTGAGATCTTTATTTCACCTGTCAGCACAAACAACAGCAGGCTGAAGATTTCCTTACTGCACTACCAAAATAAAGGAATGGACCGAACGCGCCATCTAGTGGTAGCTTAGTAAATAGCGCTGTTGAAAGGTTGAGAGTCTGAATCCCATCCCAGCCCTTGAGCCAGGCCCTTAACCCTCTCCCATCATATACACGAGGAGTCTGTTTCTACACGAGCGACCTCAGGTAAAACCTTCCTCAGAGCCTCGACGCTACCAGAAACAATAATTATACGATCCAGCTTCACCCACAATGCTTTGCTGTGATGTTTCGACTAACGAGAGTTTAAAACCGAAATGTAGAGGAGTCGTGAAACGAGGCGTCCCAAACGCAGATCACGTTAATACACCTGTAGGGTTCCTTCTTTTTCCCTTCAGTCCATGAAAGATCTGAATCTCTGGCATGTACATAGAGCGCATTTATTAATTAATAAATTAATTTCTTTATATTTATTTATTCGTATTTTATTTATTTGTATTTTATGTTTTTTTCATGAATTTATTTTATTTATTTATTTTATTTATTTATTTAGTTTAGTTTTATTTATTTATTCACTCATTCCTTTATGTATTTATTTATTTTTTTATTCATGTATTTATTTTAGATTTATTTGTTTATTTATTTTATATGTATTTATTTATTCATGTATTTGTTTTACTTACTTAATTATTCATTAATTTTATTTATTGATTTTAGATTTTTTTGTATATTTATTTGTATATTTATTTATTATTTATTTATGTATTTATTCATGTATTTATGTATTTATTTCATTGATTTATTGTATTTATTTATTTTATTTATTTTATTCTATTTTATTCTATTTTATTCTATTTTATTAATTAATTAATTAATTTATGTATTTATTTATTAATTTATTACATTCATTTATTCATTATTTAATCTATTTATTTATTTATTTATTTTAATTTTATTTTTTATTTATTTATTCTTTTTTTGTTATTTATTTATTTTATTAGATTTTGTTATTTAATTTTATTTTTTATAATTTTATTTTTGATGTATTAATTTATTATTATGTTATTTATTTATTTATTTATTTATTATTATTTTATGTATATTGCCAAATGTTTGTGTTGGGAAAAAAATCAAGGGATGAAAAGTTTAAGGACCCCTGCATCGGGTCAACAACTCTGAGACCCGGGTTCGAGCCTCGGCGGCACCACTGGCTTTGCGTTAGGGAGGGAAGGCTGGACAGGAAGTAACCGCATGTAAACTGCTTCCTGTCCTTAAGCGATGTCACCCGGACCCACCAGTGCAGTTCGGTACACGGTTCGATCCTCCTCCTGATAAACCCAGAGCTGATCGATCAGCGTAAATCTGATTCTTATTTTTACCCAGCGTACCTGGACTGATCAGGACTTCCTGTGCCGGTGCTGATAACAGGATCTTACCTGGAGCGCTGAAGTTGTCGTCCATCTTGGTCAGAGCGCTGATGTTCACACCCAGGATGCTCGAGATGACGGAGGTCCTGAACACAAAACCTTCATCATTAAAATATCACGTCAATAAACGTTCTGCTACCATCAGCTACAACAGTACGGTGGTAATACCAGTCCACTTGGAGGTCGTAGGTGTTGGGGTCTCCGACCAGTTCCTGGTAGAGCAGGTCAGTCAGCCTGGCGCTGTCGTTGCCCAGGTTGACAGCGATGGTACGGAGAGCCTGGATGGTGGGCAGCGCCGTGTTACACAGCAGACCCGGACTGATGGAAAGAGCCTGAGTGAAGTGCTGCACTGACGTCATGTTCTCCAAACTGCACACCTACACCACAAACACCACAAACACTCACTGCTTCAGCACTGCAAACATACACACTACATGGTCAAAAGTATTCGGACACCTGGCGGTGAGCATGTGTGTGTGTGTGTGTGTGTGTGTGTGTGTTATATACACACAGCACAGTGGTCTAGCCAACTACAGCTGAGATACGGGTTTGAATCTCAGCTGTGCTATCAACCTGCCTGGCATCTACACAGACTTAATTCACTATGTCTTTAGGGGTGGAAAAAAAACTGCATCATGATCAGGGTTGTGGTGGGTCCAGTTTTCCCAGAATCACTGGGCACAGTGCCGTAATGCGCCCAGACAGGATGGCAATCATCTATTACAGCATTTATACAGAGCGACGTGCAGTTGTGAGCAATTGAAGGTTAAGAGCCTTGCTCAAGGGTCCAACAGTGGACTAATTCACTAGTCCAGGATCTTAACCACCGATCTACCACTGGCCAACGATCATGTCTGTATGCGGATGCTCGATCGGAATCAGAATATCAGAATTTTCCATCAGGGTTTGAGGGTTCCACAACGTGCTGTAATGGGGTTTAAACCAACAACCCAACTGTTCTCCCAAAAAAATGTGCAACAGGAGTGCAGTTCTGACCTGCGTCTGCATTTTCTGCAGCAGACCCCCGAAACTGTTGCTGCTCCAGTTGGTTGAGAGGAGTTTGAAGGTCGTGTCCGCCAGATCCATCAGGATGTTGGGCTTTTCTGTCGAAACAGAGATCGGAAAAGTCAGAGGGAGCGTAAGAGAGGACAGCTATGAGGGGAGCTATGGCTGATCTATGTTATTAATAATTATTTATTTTCACTACGTGCTTTTATCCCAATCGGTGACCCGACCGTAACGGTACAGAGGCTGAATTACACCCCGGTAATGTAAAGCACCCGTTCAACCATTTTTAGTGTGAGGAACCTGAAACACTCAGAAGAAACACACCCTGAGACTGGGAGAACCTACCAATTTACCATTCCTACCATGTTTAATCTACATCTCTTGTTTGTTTGACCCTGGGGTGGTTCTGGGGCATCCTGTAGGACTGCTGGATGTGATGGGAATCTGCATCTCTGCACCCACAATGTCCATTTGACTCAGTGGCTCGGTGGGTAGCACTGTCAACCCACAGCAAGAAGGTCCTGGGATCGATTCCCATGTGGAGCAAGTCCTCCCCGTGTCTGTGTGGGTTTCCTCCGGGTGCTCCGGTTTCCTCCCACAGTCCAAAAACATGCAGTCGAACTCATGGGAGATATCAAACGTCCTCTTAGGTGTGTGTGTGTGTGTGTGTGTGTCCTGTGATGGACTGGCGACCGGCCCAAGGTGTTTCCCGCCCAGTGAATCAGACCCACCGTGACCCAGACCAGCATAAGGCGATGGTAAATGAATAAATGAATGCATTATGTTCCTGGGGTTCGAATCCCAGGCTGGGCTCACAAATACTGAAGGTGCGTGGTGTTACATGAACCTAGGAATTTAGGGTGTGGGGGGCACATATCAGTAATCAGTGCACCCTTAATGCCAGTCACAAGCCCGGATAAATGCCAGAGTCCGCCAGGTGGCCTAGGAACGTCACAAGCATCTCACGCCCCCTCCGGCATGTGCTCTGATCCGGCCACTTCTTTTCACCTGCAAGAGGCGGGTTCATATTGGCATCCGGACACATATCAGTGCACTATAGGGTCGTGTCAGTCCGGCGTACAAACTGTACCGAATCAAATAAACGCTCTCAAGACAAGAGCAGATCCCGAGCCCGGATAGAAGGGAGAAGCGTCCGAAGTAAAAACGGCACCGAGTCTGGACCGGATCTGCCATGGCGACGTCTTAATACAGGAGTGGGCGTCTAACGAACGTCTCTATATAAAAAATAGCCGTTAATAACATGACGGAGCGTTTTCTTCCTCCTCCTGGATCCCGGCTCGCTGCCTTCTGGTTTACTGTAAATGCTTTTCTTACAAACAAAATAAAATCTCTCATTTAAATAAACCGCCCACACACACACACACACACACACACACGCTGGTTAAAATAAATGAGATTAGCGAAAGTGTGAGAGCAGATTTAGTTCATGACAGAAGGAGTGAATGGTTTACGTCCCTCGCCGTGATGATCGTGTTTCATGAGCTGCTGAAATGAGACGGAAATGAGAAATTTATAACGTGGCACGATTTGTTTCAGCTCATTGTGGCGTAACACAATTTCCTAAATGAGGAAAGCTTGCGGATACTCCCAGATACTCCCAGATACTCTGAGATACTTCGAGATACTTCGAGATACTTCGAGATACTCTGAGATACTCTGAGATAATCTGAGATACTCCCAGATTTGTTTAAAGTTTCATCTCATATATTCCACCAGACTTTCTACTTTACGTTCATTTATTCTGTTTTCTCTCCCAATTTAGTCATATCCAATTCCCTCCACTCCTGACCGACTAGGGTTGTAAGTAACACACGCCCCCTCTGGCACCTGTGCAGCACAGACGGCTTCTTTTGCACCTGCACCAGGCCAAAAAGAGCCAATTAAAATGTCAAAAATATGTCTACTACATCTGAAATAATCTGAATAATGTCAGGAGACTTTAAACTATGCCTGTGGGAATTTGTGCCCAATCTGAGCACTGATGGTGCTCGAGAAATCCTCAGTTGATGTACCAGTTCATCCCAGAGCTGTTGAGTGGGGCTGACGTCAGGTCAGGGCTCTGTGCAGGATTTATAGAGCTCGCTCATTCTGGAATGGGAGAGGACCTTCCCTAAACTGTTGTGGCAAAGTCATAAGCATGTGATTTCCTTTATATGATTGACTCATTACACCTGTTAGGGATCGTTGTGGCTGAAACGCAGTAAGTTAAAGGGCTGCTCCAATACTTTTCTACTGGCAGTTAGGCATGATGCTGTAACCTGCACCCCTCTGCCTATCTATACGTCTTATGTCTTTGTTTTAGATTCATGGATTATAATATGAGCGAGACGGAACCGTGTTCCTGTACCTTGAGTTTCATTGGCAATTCTTGCAATCATTGAAGAATTGAAGGAACCAAACTGGAGATCCGCTGGAAGGTTTCCCGCCATGTACGTCAGCATGAGCGGCAAGCTAAGACAAAAACAAACAGCTTAAATTACTCAACAGAACACTTCACTCCACCACAATATTAGAACTTTTAGTAAAATTGTGTTTTTTGCTTGTAAATAAAATAAAAAATTAATGTTACTCCATTTTCCCCAGTTTTTCCCCAATTTAGGCATAGCCAATTACACGATTCGTATTTTAGAAAAGCCAGAACCAACGCATGCCCCCTTCTGCGGGTTCGTATGGGGATCAGTATCATGTACAGAGAGTCACGCACTGATCCCCATTATTCCCCGTCTCTGTGCAATACCATCGATCAACCAACAGAGGTTGTGATCGCGTTCCCAAACTACGGACGAGCCAATTGTTGTTGTTTTTTTAAATTTTTTTATATTATTTTATATATATATATTTATTTTTACTTTATTTATATATTTTTATGTTATTTATTTATTTATTTTTACTTTATTTATATATTTTTATTTCAATGTTATTCTTATTTACTTATTATTTACAAATTAATTTATTTATATTAATTGATTCATGAATTTATTTGTGTATTTATTTTAGTAGTTAATTTTTGTTATTCATTTAATATTTTTATTTATTTTTTATTTTATTGATTTATTTATTGATTTATTTTTATATATTTTTATGTTATTTATTTATTTATTGATTAATTTTATTATATTTCATGTATTTACTTTTACTTTATTTTTATTTACTTATTTTATTTATTTTTATATAAATTTATTTATATAAATTTATTAATGTATTTATTTATGTATTTATTTTATTAGTGTATTTTTGTGTTATTAATTTAATATTTTTATTTATTTATTTATTTTATTTATTTATTTGTATTTTATTTATTTATTTTTATTTTATTTATTTATTTATTTTTATTTTATTATTTTATATTCATTTATTTATATTAATTTATTCATGTATTTATTTGTGTATTTATTTTTATTAGTGTATTTTTGTGTTTTTTATTTAATATTTTTATTTATTTATTTTATTTATGTATTTATTTTTATTTTATTTATTTATTTTTGTGTTATTTATTTATTTATTTTATTTAATTATTTATTTTATTTATCCAAGTAGTCTGGCCTGCCAGTAGTAGCCACCTAGTTCTTTAGGGTTAATGCCAGGTAGGCAAAAACTAAAGCAGAACTTACTGTTGAACCCAGTTGCTCTCGTTCGTCGTCAGCAGAGGCTTGACGTTCATCTCAGCAGCCCCCAGGATCTGCCTCGCCAGGTCCAGCTCCGAGCTGCTGTTAGCCAGTTTGAGGAGGTCCTCGATGGTCTGCAGGATCTCCTGAGTCATGTCAGTGCCCTGTGCCAGTGAAGCTCCACCTGAAGAAAGTACCAGGAGTCTCTTCAGACTCTGTTCCAGGTCGCTCACGACGCCACCTGCAGAACTCATGTTTCCACCAGGAATCATGTTCAAGAGGTTCTGGACAGAACTGGAAAGCTGACTGATCCCACTGCTCATATTGGTGTTGTTGGTTTGGTTCAGAGGGAGCACCAGCAACTGCAGAAGGTCAAACGAGGCGTTGGAGTATCGCTGGGCATCTGGAGGTAATACAGCACTCAGGGAGGACATGACCTTTTCCAGGGAGCTGAGCACAAACGGGACCTGGATGGAGGACGGATCCATCGTCAGGCCCTCATAGAGACTCCTGGAGACCTGATTTGAAGCAGTGAAGAGCATGTCGGTTAGGTTTTTGGAGGACATTCCCATTCCCATGGGTGCAGGTTCTCCGGTCAGGTTGAGGTACTTTAACATGGACATGGTGACGTTTTGGGAGATCTGGAAGAAGGCCGGCCTGATTTCGGCAGTATTCGACATATTCGAAAGCGCAAAAGCGAGCGCAGACCGGAGAGGATGGAGAAGTCCTTCAGCGCCCGCCGGGAACATCGGGGCATATTGCTTGAACGCCTGGGTCAACACCGCGTCTGGGTCCAAACCGCCACCAAGGGTGTAGTTGCTGGCAGAGAGGTTGAACAGGACCTCAGAAGTGAAGGCACTGCTCAGGATGAGAGGGTACGCGATGTCCTCCAGGGACTGCCCGTTCGGAAGTGGTGGCGCATTCGAGACAACGAGGCTACGACTCAGAGAACTGGCGATCTCTTGAGCTGACATCTTCACGCTCTTCACGTCCGTCGGATTTGACGCGAGCGAAGCAAACGCTGACATCATCTGTGCCGAGATGTTGAGATATTCCGCTTCCTGAGGAGGCAGGGCCGACGCAAACGGACGCAGATAGGACGCAAAGTCGTTGTTAGACATGGAACCATTGGCGTTGTTCCGAAGAGTCAAGGCGGACAGCATAGCGAGAGTCTCGCCGATGGTCCCGTCTGCGCCCGAGTTCTTCGTCATATCCCTGGTCCAGCCTTTCAGGAAGATCCCGAGGTCTGGATTTGAAAAGAACACGTGCATGGTCTCCAGGGTTTCTTCTGAGCTCAGAGGACCGGACAGAGCCTGAAACACGTCCTGATAGTTTCCGCCAAAGAGGTCGAGAAGGTCGTCGATTGGCTCTCTCGTCGAGTTTTGTGCCGCTCTGGCGCTTTTGGTCGCTGACAGGAGATCGTTCAGATTTTGTCCCATGTCGAGCTGGGCTTGGATTGGCCTGAGGTAATCTTGGAAGGGTGTGAAGACGCTCGTGGTGTTGCCGAGAAGCTTCATCAGGGACAAAGCGTTGCTTGCGAGGCTGGTGATGAGGTTAGAGTTGCATGGCACGGGGCATCCCAACTGGCTGGCGGATGGAAGTACTGACGTCACCATGCCGTACAGCCTGGAGAGCGTCCCGGTGGCGAGATTCATCCCAGAGTCCTGAGTAACGTTGTACCAGTTGACCAGTTCGTTGGCTGCCTCCAGGATGCGGCTTGAATTATCCACGTAGAGCACCTGATCCATAAGTTTGTAGACGGCAGGCCAATCTCCCAGCAGCTTCATCTCGATGACCTTTCCGATCGCCTCCTTTATGAGCACGTCCATGGAGAAGACGTCGGGCCTGGTGAATATAGCGCTGGACAGAAAACGATTGATTTGCTCTCTGCTGATGTTCATGGCGGTCAGGGCGACGTCCAGAGCCTGAACCACCATCTCAGGGCTTGCTGGTGCGTTCTGGTACTGCAGGCTGTACTGCAGGACGTCATCCAGTGCCAGGGCGTAAGGTCTTAATGATTGTTCCTGGGCAACGTTCTCCAGCGCCGTGTGAACAAACGATAGACTGAAACAGAAGCAATACGAGTATTAAAATTTAAAGCGATGTAGCTGTAGCTCATCTGTTGCTATGCAGAATTCGTCAGACACCCTACCCACCCATAAACCCATCAATCCTTCAATCAATCCTTCAATCAATCCTTCAATCAATCCTTCAGCGTTGGCCATTTGACCGCTGCAGAAACCTACTACTAATGCCGTGTTGGTTGTGCCCACTTATCTATTTCTCCCTTTTCCTCCCAGTTTATCGTAGCCGGTTCCTCTTCCTCTGCTGGAGACCCTGATGGTGTACGAGGAGGGTATGTTCTCCTGACACGCCCTCCCTCCAACACCGACCCCTCCTTATCCCCCCGTACATCGATGGATCGGCGCCTGAGGTCAGTCTCGCGCACGAAGGGTCACTCGCTGATCTCCACGTTCCTCGGCCTACTAACCAGGGTCCTCACACAGCATCTAAGACCCCGCCCACTTTTTAGTCCCGTCTTTTCCCGCCCAGCAGACTAGCGGCCGATTTTGTCTGCTGCTGAGATTCGAACTGGGAGAATTCAGAATCCCGGCGCTGGTGTGTTAGTGGAATATCTCTCTGCACCACCTTGGCACCTATTTAACATCATGTTTGGTGCCCGGCTCTGCCACGCAGCCACTGTAGAGCCTTTAACCCTCTCGGATCCAGGGTACAAGTGTAAATATACAGTATATATTCTATTCTATTCTATTCTATTCTATTCTATTACCTTTGCAGTTGGATAAGTATGTTGTTCCATTCGGCCTGGTCTGCACTGGACAGGTTGGACATCATGGAGACCCGCTCCATTATGTTTTGGGACAGACGCTGCACACTCAGATAATCGTTAAACGTGGCGGAGTAAAGAGTCTCCAGGGAGCCCACGATCTCTGCAACGCTGCTGTTTAGCCACCGAGGGTCCAAACCCTGAGAGCAGAAGATAAACATGATATTACGACCATCAGCAGTGGAAACAATCATGAAATATGAGTGAGGACATCGAGTCTGATTATAGAGTGCACTCTAGTGGCCGGATATCGCAACTACAGCGAATAAATATGGAAAAATACAAACGTAAAGACCTTAATTTAATACATTTGCTAAAGATTTAAGAGTAAGTAAGAGGATCTACAGAGAATTAAATCCTTTAAAACCAGCAAAACTAGAGAAATCTGCAGGGTTTCTACCCTATGATGCAAAATGCAGCTTTTATTGAGCATCAGCAGTGTTCTTTCACAGGAGAACCTGTGGCTTAGCAATTAAGGTGCTGAACTAGTAATCATAAGGTCGCTGGTTCAAGCCCCACCCCTGTGAGGTTACCCCACACTTAGGGAACCACTGATCTAAACCTAGCTATGCAATCTATACCAAACAAATAAATGTATAATAATAATAATAATAATAATGTATAATTTTTGCTTGGGCGGCACGGTGGCTCGGTGGGTAGCACTGTCGCTTCACAGCAAGAAGGTCCTGGGTTCGATACCCAGGTGGGGCGGTCTGGGTCCTTTCTGTGTGGAGTTGTGCATGTTCTCCCCGTGTCTGTGTGGGTTTCCTCCGGGAGCTCCGGTTTCCTCCCACAGTCCAAAAACATTCAGTCAGGTTAATTGGAGACAATGAATTACCCTGTAGGTGAATGTGTGTGTGTGTGTGTGTGTGTGTGTGTGTGTGTGTGTGTGTGCCCTGCGATGGACTGGCACCCTGTCCAGGGTGTTACTGTGTGCCTTGTGCCCATTGAAAAGCTGGGATAGGCTCCAGCACATACGACCCTAATTGTATTAGCAGTTAAGAAAGTAAGTGAGTGAATTTTTGCTTTACAAGGTTCCTAGAAATGTAGGTCTGTTTTACATTTCTGTGCCTTTCCCCGTTTTTTAATAGCTTTGATATATTTATTTGACTTTTTTAAACTATAATGATGCTAATTCAGACATCCTAAATGTCATTTTCTTGATGCAAAGCATGTACAGAGCAGTTTTTCGTATGTTGACAGCAGTAAAACTAATATTCCTTGTAATTCACCTGCAGGATGTCCAGTAACTAATTTCCACTATGTCCAGCAAATTTCTACTATTTATCTTAAAATATTAGAACAAAACTGGTAAAAATGTCCCCGGTAAATCTTACCGTCATATTCTGGGGTGTCGGTAGATGTGCAGATGTTTGGTAGGAATTGGTGAGCGATGTGGGGTCAGTGTTACACCAGTCGTGGAAGACGGTGATGTTAAGCTTCGCTGCCTGGCCGACCTGATCCCAGATTTTCTGGACCTCGCTGCAGTTGACCGTCTGACCCTTCATGGGGGACTGTCGGAGACACACAATCAGTCGATTAGACGTATGGATAAAGAAAATGAAGTTCATGATCATATTCATGGGCGTAGCAGCCGACTGGTGTCTTGTGCTCCCCTGCGCCACCTAGTGTGGCCGGTAAGTGGGGCGCGAGGCATGCAGGAGCACTTGTGACGCATCAGTCATGCGTGATTAACAATTATACACGTCCTAATGCATAATTTGTACTTTACGTTGAGTGAGATGAGTCTGTAGTCCATTTACACCCTTTTTTGCAGCTATAACAGCCTCCACTCTTCAAGGCGGACTTTCCACAGACTTTTAGAGTGTGTTTGCGGACACGTTGGACAAGAAGACCTAGCCTGCAATTACATATTAATTCGTCCCAGAGTAGTTTGGTGGGGTCGAGGTCAGAAAGAGCTCGGTAAGCCGCTCAGGCTCTCCGTACACTAGGCCGATCCGCATATGAACTCTCCTCGTGCTGGTGAAAAGATGCAGTCGGTACTGCACACGTGTCGGAGTGGGGGGGGTTTCAGTTCGCTCTCCTCGATCGGGCCGGGGGTCAGCACCAGTAGAGAGGAAGCATAACGCAATCTGGTGAAAATAGGACGCGCTACAGATCGGGAGAAAATTCATCAATAAAAAAGTCCCAGATTCTTAGATACACCGACACGCGAGGGAACCGTTCAGAGTCGAGATCACATCAAGATACCAGCGCGGCACTTCCTCTGCGCTTCACTCGAATCACTTCAATGGTTTAAATTCTTTACAGGTAGAGGAACACCGTCACGCCCTCAAATCGTGCAAACAACAGGAGGACGGACCTGTAGGGCGGCCCCTATGGTGGCCCGGAGCGCCTGTGGCAGGGCGTGGAGGACGAGCGGCACGTCGCTGGAGTTCACCGCAGAGAAAATATCCGTCAGAACCCCCGAGAGACTGTTGATCAGATCTAAACAAAAAAACAAGAGAGATTTAAGTTCTTAAAAAACTTTATTGTAAGTATTGTAAGCCATTATGGGTTTAAAATGCAAACAAAAAATACATTAGGCTGTTTATTCTGGGACTGTAGAGGACTGTTTCAATTCTCAGTGGTGCTATCGGCCGGTCTGACATCTACATGCACATGATTAGCTGATGTCCAGTACCGATCTGGGGGTTGGTGCTGGAGCCTATCCCACACACATTCACCTACAGGGCAATTCAGTGTCTCCAATTAACCTGACTGCATGTTTTTGGACTGTGGGAGGAAACGCACACAGACCCGTGGAGAACATGCAAACTCCACACAGAAAGGACCCGGACCGCACCGCCTGGGGATCGAACCCAGGACCTTCTTGCTGTGAGGCGACAGCGCTACCCACCGAGCCACCGTGCCGCCCCGGAGGAAGACACGTCTTAATAAATATTTTTACTTGATTACAGGACCATCTTGAGTCGTGTTAATGGGAAAACTTCACGTCTCTTACCAGTTTCAGCCCGCACACTCGGAATCATGCCAGCAGTGATGTTATTCAACATGCCCAGTGTAGACGGCAGAGTGCCCCACACGGGTGTCGATGCCAGACCCGACAGGGCGCCGGTCACCACGTTCTCCAACCTGTTGAGCAAAACAAAACATCCACAGGTAAGCACGTGTTGTGTCCAAATATCTGCGAAAATGAAGACCTGGTGCTGTGGGGTTACCCTTGAAATGTGGTCTGGTTGCCTCTTCCAGAGAAAATCTCCATAAGTACTGGGACAGATTTTGCTACGGCTTGTGCAGAATTGAGTGTCATACCCATTTCCTGATTATCAGTGAGCAGCGGTAGCACGGTGTCCATGATTTTACCGAGCTGTAGTGCAAAAAAAAAGTACAAATTACTTCTTTAGTAGCAGGATGTGATTTTAATGCATTTCCCACCCAAATATCCTCCCAAACTAGTCGTACTGCTGCAGACCTACACACCCTCTACGCAAGGACGGATTAAGGATAGTCTGGGCCCCTGGGCATATTTGCAACAAAACGTCTGTTATGAAATATGGTAGCTTGCCTGGCAATTTGTAGGTCCCTAGAAAGTCAAGGAGCCATGGTAAACGACTTCTATGGAAGTCAAGGGCCCCATAGCCCCATCTTCTCTAGGGCCCCCTGGTAGGGGCTCTCATAACCAGGGCCCTCTAAAAATATGCCCCCCTCTTTCCTAGGACCCCTAATAGCCAGAAGTCGAAGTCAGAGCAGTGCCACAACGCCTCATCCATTTTCATAAGGGGCCCAAAAGCATGGCTAGGGCCCAAAAGCATGACTAGGGCGCCCAAAAGCATGGCTAGGGCCCAAAAGCATGGCTAGGGCCCAAAAGCATGGCTAGGGGCCCCAAAAGCATGGCTAGGGCCCCCAAGAGGCCCTGGGGTCAAAGTCCCTAATAGTCAGAGGATCCTTAAAATGGAGGGCCCTCGGAAATAAAAAATATATTGTATCATAAATGTTGATAGGCATCGCAAAATGTTTTGGGCCAGGGCCCCCCCGGGGCCCGCTGACCTCAAGGGCCCCTGGGCGCTGGCCCCACTGGCCCGGTCAGTAATCCAGCCATGCCTCTACGTCATGTGTGCAGTGGAGAGCCGTATCATGCACGGAGAGTCACACACTGATCTCTATTATCCCCCGTCTCTGTGCAGTACCATCGATCAGCCAGCAGAGGTCGTAACTCCAGCCCTCCCTCCCCCTGACAGGTCGATTATTGCCCATGTAGGCACCCGGCCAGCCATTAGCAAAGCCGTTTGAAACTGGTGAGCTCGAGGTGTCAGCACTGGTGGTGTTGCACCAAGAATTCGACCGCAGGACCTTCTCTTCAGCTTTTTTTTTATGTTGCGTGCTCACAATAATAACCGTAACAAAGTTCATTCCTGCTGTCGGAAAAAAATGCGTTAGCAAACCGAGTCGTCTCACCTGCTGGGCCACATTGCCGAAGTTCCTGGGATTCAATCCGACCAGATCAGTCCACAAACTCACGTTACCTGAACAAAACACACGACAAGTACTGATAAGAACCTAACAAACAACAACAAAGTCAAATAATCCTGTATTAAATATTAAAAAACACAATTTTAATCAGCAAATTAATGCTTCTGACTGGAATCCAACTGAAAATAAATGAAGGATTTAATAAAAGACAACCAGCCAATGATCATAAATACCAACTTTTTTATTTATATTTATGTACATATAAAAGTAAAATATATAACATAACATAAACAAACGTGGTGGAATAAACTTTCCTCATTGCTAAATGTAAGAAAGTATATAACAAATATATACGTTATTATTAATAATAGTAGTTATTATAGTATTATTATAATTATTTTATTATTAATATTTTATTAGTAGTATTATTTCTTTATTATTATTTTATTACTATTATTATTTCTTTATTATTATTATTATTACTTCATAATAATTTATTATTATTGTTATTATTATTAATTAATTAATATTTTTATTATTACTTTATTAGTAGTAGTATTTTTATTTATTATTATTATTATTAGTTTTTCATTTATTTTTGTTGTTTATATTATCATTATTATTATTAATATTACTTTATAGTAGTAGTTTTTTATTTGTATGATTACATTATTAATATTATTATTAGTTTTTTATCATTTATTATATTGTTGTTGTTTATATTATTATTATTATTATTATTATTATTGTTATTATTATTATTTGTATTTTTAATGACATGACTGGTAGCTCACTGATTAAGGCACCGGCCTAGTAATCAGAAGGGTGCTTGCTCAAGCCCCATTAATGCCAAGTTGCCAGTTGGGCCACACAGTTGCTTGCACTGTACAAAGTCACAAATGTAAGTTGCTTTGGATTTAAGCGTCTGATAAATTCTGTAAATGTAAATTTTAAAATAAATGATTTTCTATCAACTGTGTAAATAAAACGTTTAAATGTAAATATGTTATATAATCCACCTTCTAGCACTTAGATTCACATCCAGAATCTAAATCATTCTTTTATAGCAGAATTCTGATGAATAAAGTATTAAAGCACTGATCTCTGGACCTTCATGAACCTTTAAGAACCTTTATGGGTCTCAGATGGGCCACACAGTACATCCAAAAACATGAATACATGAAAAATTCTGATAAAATGTCCTAAATAAAATCTCTGGAGCAAAGGAAGCGACTTGAACGTTTATGAGCGTGTTATTAACCTTGGTTGGACCGCAGAACGGAGTTTGCGAGATCCAGGAAGACGGAGACGTAATCCCGGGCTGAGCTGTTAAACGGCAGTGAGTCCTGAACTCCTTCCATCAAACTCACAACACTGGAACAGAAGAAGAAGACGTGAACAGTTAATGGGGATGGTTTGGTTGAGGTTGTGGTTGGCGCTGAGGTGCGACTGGTGGAGTAGGTGTCGCAGAGCAACGTGGGAGCTGGTGACCTCGGTTTAAGTCCTCTGATCTTATAGCACTTAGATCTGAGATGTGTGTGTCAATTCGTTCTGATCCCTAGGCCAAAACAGAGGAACCATGATGGACCGATGAGGTGTCAACCTAACGTTTCAGCAATGCCAGATGTCTTTGTTCCTACTAGTTTAGTCATTGCTGATTCCCACCTACTAAATGTACCTAGTTGCGTGCCAGCTACCAACTCTCAACTCTCAAACTGCTGCTTATTGAGGTACTGCTCTCCTTCCATTCCAGAATTTAGGACCTGTTGTACTTTCTTGAACTCCTAGCCATGAGTTTTTATAGATTTCTTAAAATAATAATAAAATATAATAATGATTTACTCACACTTTATTCCAGTTGTCTGTTCCTCCAGGTTGTGAGATGCTGTTGATGTAAGTTGCGATGCTTTGGATGCCGGGCGTCAACATTTTGGCGGTCTCTGGAGACAGAGCACGGATGAAGTCTTCCATCCTCTGTGCAGCTTGTTTCAGGAGCCCCTGAGATTGGGCGTAGCTTAAATTCTGGTTCAGGATGAGCTCCAGTGAGATCTGAAGAGCCTCTGCGGCTTGGTCGGGTGCAGATGTTGGATAGATCACTGAACCGTTCAGGAAATTCTCCAACGCCAGTCTGGCTGCATCCATGACGGCTTGGGTAAAGTTCTCACTCCGTAGACCGTCCTGGGTACCGCCCAGTTGCAGGGCGTGGTTCAGAGCCTGGGAGACTTGCTCGAGCTTTTTGATGTACTCACGTTCCTCGGGAGAAAGCAGAGGAGCTGCAGCCTGGATCAGCTGCTCCAGGTCCATACCTGCGGTGGTGACGTTGGTATTGTTCCATTGGAGGACGTCACCAAGGGCGAGCTTGAGCTGTGGATTGGTGATCCAACTTTCGGCGAACTTGAGGTAGTCCGTGACCGGACCTTCGATCTGCGTGGGGATGGTTAGGTTCGCTTGTAGACCCATGGAGTTGTAATAATCCTGTTGAATCTCAAGGCTCATCTTCATCATGTTCAGTTCCCCCTGCACTAGGGTCATTACTGCATCGCTGATCCGAGTCAGATCTGCACCATCTAGAGGAGGTTGAACGTTGCCGATCAGACTCTTGATCTGGTTGGCCGCCATTGAGAAGAAATTGGACTCTGCCGCGTTCGTCGAGACCATCATTTCCACCGTGCGAATGAACGGCTTGAGGAACTCGGCGAACATGCTGGAGTTAGTAGCGTTCTCCAGTTTTTGAAGGTACCAGCTGGCGATCTCACCGTACATCTTCTGCGCATACGTCTGCTCCATCATGAGCGTAGAATTGAGCAGGTAGTACGGGTACCGGTAGTCCTTGTCGAACGCCAGCTTCAGAAGTCCTTCCAGCACGTCGAGCTCAGATTTGATCGAGGTCACGTTCTTCACGCCCAAACTCTGGAGGTTCTGTCTGATGTTGGACAGAGTGCTTTCTATGACCTCGTACGTGAGTTTCAAGGGTTTGGACCCGAGACTCGACATGTTCACGTACTGCATGGCTTGCTCATGCGCCAGGCTGAGGACGGACGGCAGGTCTATCTGGAAACCTTGAGGCATGGGCACGAGCTTGAGGAAGCCGATCGCCGCGTCTACGAGCTTCGTGGTGCAGTCGATGGGTTCTTGGGGAGATGTTGGGTTCAGACAGTCTGAGATGTTCATGATCTCCTTGATGTTTGACACAAGCGAAGACAGGGCGGAATTATTGGACAGTTGTGCGAGCGGCTTCAAGTCAGCGAGGGTCATATTCAAGGCTTTGAGCGCCTGAATAAAGGTCATGTTGCTGACGCTGGGTAAAGATGACAGTTTCTGGAGATGACCCAAGGCCGTGTTGACGTCATTGGTAAACGCAGGAGATCCGGACACGTTCCACGGTTGCAGAATGGAAAGAAGATGGCCAACCATGGATAACGTCAGATTGCTCTTGAACAGCGGTAGTGTGACGTTGAACTTTGCTTTCTGGGTGATCATTTGGTTGAGCGAAGACAGAGTCTGGAGGACCTGAGGAAGTTCAGACAGGCAGTCCACACCACAACGTTCCAGGTCTCCCAGCAGGCCGTGTGTGCCGTTCAGAATCCCCGCGATTTGGTTCTGCTGCTCAGGTAACAAGGCCTCCCCGAGTCCCCTCAGGACCAGATCCAGGACCCCGAAATACCCCTCGTTGCCGGGCAGCTGAGCGGACTGAAGGATGCTCATGACCAGAGAGTTCAGGTCAACGCCGTTCTTACTCTCTGACCACAGTTCTCTCAGCTTCTCCAGGCCAAAGGCTTCCAGGGTGTTGTTCAGCATGGCCAGCAGGGCGTCCTCCTTCAGATCGGGCGTGGTCGCGTTGGACAGGAGAAGCTGAATGTTCTGGTTGATCAGATCGGTCAGGCCTGACATGAGGTCTTGTGGTCTTCCGCCGGGAAAAGCCTGCATTGGGCCACGTAGGACGTCCTGGAGCAACATCATGATGGTGTTTTCTGTCAGAGCTTCCACTCCCTGGATGGGTCTACAGTGCAGAAAATATGAATATGACTTATATTACAGATATAATCAGATGCCAGAATGTCCTGATTAAAGGCATATGGGTTTCTTTTTGACCACTAGGGGCACTGTGGGAGATGCTGTGAGACGCAGAATTCCAAAAAAATCGATCTAGTCGTATCCACTCCCGACCAGAAGGGGGCTGTAACTAACACATGCCCCCTCCGACATGTGTGCAGTACCGACCGCTTCTTTCTCCCTGCACAGAGATCCGTATCGCGCATGAAGAGTCACGCACTGATCTCCGTTATCCCCCGTCTCTGTGCAGCGCCTCGATCAGCCAGAAGAGGGCGTAATGCAGCAGTTATGAGGAATCCCTACGACCCTCCTCCCTCAGACAAGCCGATTATTTTCTGTGTAGGCGCCCGGTCGGCTGTTAGCAGCGCTGAAACTACTTTACCACAAAGGAACACTTGGACCAGTTTTGTTTCTTAGTTCTTTCTTTGAAGCACCACTAACGATCCGAATACCAGCTGGGTCCGGTTTTAGAATCTTGCTTCGTCTGCCGTGCCAGTTATGGCTCACAAAGGGGGCACGGAGGCGCAGATGAGTGATCCGTTGGTTTCTTTTAAAGCAAAAATCACCGGCGCCCAATCACGATATTAAATAAATAAACCATCACATGCTGATTGATGTAAACGAGGGTAATTAAAATGTCAAACCTGAGCACAGCAGCTGGATCCTGGTTGACGTCCCGGATCAGAGATCCGAGCACCGAGATGAACTTCTCCCATGAAAATGCCATCATCTCGCAATCAGTCCCGTTTGTTCTGAAAGTGCCTGCGGACAGAAATTTAATCGAGCTGATCATACGTGAAGCGTTTTATCACCTTCCACCTGCCAGCATCGCAAAATCACTCTAAAAAGAACATGGTTTCAGCTGCCAAGATAGCACACATGCATCAGCATTATCTCTTAGCTCTATATCTCTGAGGATCACTCACAGTTTGGTGCTGAACTGGAATCTGGTGTGAAGGTCATGATCCAGTAAGCCCTTTGGAGGTACTGCTCCATGGCCGACCAATCACTGCTGTTCTGGAGCGGCGACCCCAGCACTGCTAACTCCTCCAAACCCCTGCAAGATAAATAAATCAATAAATAAACGACAGGTAGGAATGATAGCTTCTGTATATAAACCAACGTCCGTACTGTTATTGTGATTGGATCACTGTCTAACCAGAGCGGCTCACTAGGTTTTGAGACCTTTTGCTTTGTGTACATGGACACAATCATGCTGGATGAGCCAAGTGTTCAAATTGAATTGATCATTAATCTTATACACCTCTTAGAAATAGGTGTGAAGAATATTGTGGGGCGTGCACATACTTTTGGCCATATTACATATTATTATTATTATTAATTATTATTATTATTATTTTTTTTTTTTTTTTTTTTTTACTACAATTATTTAATTATTATTATTATTTATTATTATTATTATTATCATTTTATTATTATGATTTTTTATAATTATTTTATTACTTTATTATTATTATTAATATTATTATGTTATCATTATTATTATTTTATTATAGTTATTTATTATTATTGCTTATTATTAGTAGTATTATTTATTTATTATTATTAGTATTATTATTATTATCATTATCATTATAATTATTATTATCATTATTATTTATTATTATTATTATTATTTTATTATTATTATTATTTTATTATTATTATTATTATTGTTATTATAGGGGAAGCGCTTGTACTGGACTAGTAATCAGAAGGTTGTCGGTACAAGCCCCAGCACTGTCAAGTTGCTGCTGTTGGGCCCCTGATCACGGCCCTTAACTCTAAATTACTTGAATTGTTTTCAGTCATAATTGTGAGGTCACTTGTGGATGAAAAGCATCTGCTAAATGCCACAAATGATTGATAAAATGTTTATTATTATTATTATTATTATTATTATTGTTATTATTATTATATCAGATTTCTGAATTAGCCCCGCCCCCTAATGCAGTAATATGTAATCTTGTGTTTCTGACCTGGTGAGAAGGATCTTGGACCAGTCCACTGTGCCGTTGGCCGCGCTGCTGTTGTTCTGTCCTGTGGGGGCGCCGTTGAGCAGCTTACCCACGAACTGCTGGATTACGGAGCTGTACTGCTGCGCGGTGGTCATTAACCTGTTCCACTCGGGCAGCATCATGGACAGAGTAACTGTGTTCCCCGAAGATCCCTCAGTCACGCTGGATAGTTTATTCACCTGCACGAAGGAAACATAACAAACGTGATTATTTATCAGGCTCCAACCAATCCACCTTCTGCATGTCAGTGGGAGACGGGAGAAAACCAAGAAAGTGTCTGTAGTAAATACACACATACATGTGGTGCAGTACTCCCCGTCTACAAGGGTTCATTTACAGCGTACCTTCATCTCCATTTCCTGAACTACATCCATCAGCTGGTTGTTAATAGATGCTGCTGTTTTATTCTGTGTTAAAGACGCCATGAGAGTCTCAGCATCCTGCAGTAAAGGTTTAATAAACGCTGCAAAACACACAGAAATACAATTAATAATAATTAATAAAAACATTTATTTATTTTATCATCTATAAGTTCTATATAATCAGTGAAGTACCCAGCTGAGCCTCCATGGCAGTGGTGGCAGTCTGCATGAAGGCATAAGCTTGTTTCAGGTAAACATCAACGTAACCCTGACCGGAGAGTCCAGCCATCACGCCCATCATGCCACTGCCGATACCCAGGAGTCTACACAGAGGTCAGAACATAAAACAATAGAGATGAAATGAAAGTAAAATATAACCTGCTTCTGTTTGTACATGTTTCATATTTCTATACGTATCAACTCTCCGGGCAAATAAATCACCTGTGCTGACACATTACAGGCCTCAGGTGGGATTCGAACTCAAAACATTAGCTGAGAAAAGTTCCTGTCATCTATACGTTAGGCTTTGAAGACCTCAAAGCCTAACCTCATTATTTTTACAGCTTATTAGGTGTTATTAATTGCTGAATTACTGGCTGGTTAAATAATCCATTAGTGCTCCGTGCCGGTACTCACAGTTGTTCCGGAAGCGTCTGTGCCTGGGTGGCGATGCTGCTGAAGAGGGTATTGGGTATGACGTCTGAAAAATTGCCCAGGATATTACCCAGCATGCTTTTAACGAAGGCGAGATCTGTGGTGGAGGCGGATTTACTCCAGGCTGAGAGAACCTGAACACAGAACACCGGGGTTACACCAGGTTTATACACCAGGTCTATACACTACAGGAACACAAGTATCGGGACGCCCCTTCTAATGTTTAAAGTCATGTGTTTCGGCCACAGCAGCTGCTAACAGGTGTATAGTAGTATACTGTAGTTATCTCTATAATTATATACTATAGAGAGAGCTATATTACTATAGAGTTCTGTAGAGAGCTATACTACTATAGAGTTCTGTAGAGAGCTATACTACTATAGAGTTCTGTAGAGAGCTATACTACTATAGAGTTCTGTAGAGAGCTATACTACTATAGAGTTCTGTAGAGAGCTATACTACTATAGAGTTCTGTAGAGAGCTATACTACTATAGAGTTCTGTAGAGAGCTATACTACTATAGAGTTCTGTAGAGAGCTATACTACTATAGAGTTCTGTAGAGAGCTATACTACTATAGAGTTCTAGAGAGCTATACTACTATAGAGTTCTGTAGAGAGCTATACTACTATAGAGTTCTATAGAGAGCTATACTACTATAGAGTTCTATAGAGAGCTATACTACTATAGAGTTCTAGAGAGCTATACTACTATAGAGTTCTGTAGAGAGCTATACTACTATAGAGTTCTGTAGAGAGCTATACTACTATAGAGTTCTGTAGAGAGCTATACTACTATAGAGTTCTAGAGAGCTATACTACTATAGAGTTCTATAGAGAGCTATACTACTATAGAGTTCTATAGAGAGCTATACTACTATAGAGTTCTATAGAGAGCTATACTACTATAGAGTTCTAGAGAGCTATACTACTATAGAGTTCTAGAGAGCTATACTACTATAGAGTTCTAGAGAGCTATACTACTATAGAGTTCTAGAGAGCTATACTACTATAGAGTTCTATAGAGAGCTATACTACTATAGAGTTCTAGAGAGCTATACTACTATAGAGTTCTAGAGAGCTATACTACTATAGAGTACTATAGAGAGCTATACTACTATAGAGTTCTATAGAGAGCTATACTACTATAGAGTTCTATAGAGAGCTATACTACTATAGAGTTCTATAGAGAGCTATACTACTATAGAGTTCTAGAGAGCTATACTACTATAGAGTTCTAGAGAGCTATACTACTATAGAGTACTATAGAGAGCTATACTACTATAGAGTTCTATAGAGAGCTATACTACTATAGAGTTCTAGAGAGCTATACTACTATAGAGTTCTATAGAGAGCTATACTACTATAGAGTTCTATAGAGAGCTATACTACTATAGAGTTCTATAGAGAGCTATACTACTATAGAGTTCTGTAGAGAGCTATACTACTATAGAGTTCTATACTATAGAGAGCTATACTACTATAGAGTTCTAGAGAGCTATACTACTATAGAGTTCTATAGAGAACTATACTACTATAGACAGCTATAGAGAGAACTATACTACTATAGAGAGCTATACTACTATATAGTACTATAGAGAACTATACTATAGAAAGAACTATACTATTATAAAGAGCTATAGAGAGCTATACTACTATAGAGTTCTATAGAGAGCTATACTACTATAGAGTTCTATAGAGAGCTATACTACTATAGAGTTCTATAGAGAGCTATACTACTATAGAGTTCTGTAGAGAGCTATACTACTATAGAGTACTATAGAGAGCTATACTACTATAGAGTACTATAGAGAGCTATACTACTATAGAGTTCTATAGAGAGCTATACTACTATAGAGTACTATAGAGAGCTATACTACTATAGAGTTCTATAGAGAGCTATACTACTATAGAGTACTATAGAGAGCTATACTACTATAGAGTTCTATAGAGAGCTATACTACTATAGAGTACTATAGAGAGCTATACTACTATAGAGTACTATAGAGAGCTATACTACTATAGAGTACTATAGTGAGCTATACTACTATAGAGTTCTGTAGAGAGCTATACTACTATAGAGTACTATAGAGAGCTATACTATAGAAAGAACTATACTATTATAAAGAGCTATAGAGAGAACTATACTACTATAGAGAGCTATACTACTATAGAGTACTATAGAGAGCTATACTACTATAGAGTACTATAGAGAGCTATACTACTATAGAGTACTATAGAGAACTATACTACTATAGAAAGCTAGAGAGAACTATACTATTATAAAGAGCTATACAGAGAACTATACTACTATAGAGTACTATAGAGAGCTATACTACTATAGAGTACTATAGAGAGCTATACTACTATAGAGTACTATAGAGAGCTACACTACTATAGAGTACTATAGAGAGCTATACTACTATAGAGTACTATAGAGAGCTATACTACTATAGAAAGCTAGAGAGAGAACTATACTATTATAAAGAGCTACACAGAGTACTATACTACTATAGAGTATTATAGGGAGAACTATACTACTATAGAAAACTATAGAGAGTACTATACTACTATAGAGTATTATAGAGAGAACTATACTACTATAGAAAGCTAGAGAGAGAACTATACTATTATAAAGAGCTACACAGAGTACTATACTACTATAGAGTATTATAGAGAGAACTATACTACTATAGAAAACTATAGAGAGTACTATACTACTATAGAGTATTATAGTGAGAACTATACTACTATAGAAAGCTATAGAGAGAACTATACTATTATAAAGAGCTATACAGAGAACTATACTACTATAGAGTATTATAGAGAGAACTATACTACTATAGAAAACTATAGAGAGTACTATACTGCTGTAGAATGTACTAAACTGCTATAGAGAGTACTATACTGCTATAGAATGTGCTAAACTACTATAGAGAGTACTATACTGCTATAGAATGTGCTAAACTACTATAGAGAGTACTATACTGCTATAGAGTACTATACAACAATAGATGACTATAGAGAGTACTGTACTATTATAGAGTACTATAGAGAGTATTGTACAACTATAGATTACTATATAGAATACTATACAGAGTACTATAGAAAGTACTATACTACTATAGTGTACTATAGAAAGTATTACTTTACTATAGAAAGTATTACTTTACTATAGAAAGTTTATCATCACTAGCTGGAGCTGTGTAAAGCACACCACCTCTGGACTGCTGAAATGCATTTGGGTTTACAGGATGACAGGACGCCCCACAGTGAAATGTGGTTTCCTGTTTGGTGTTGCTACACCCGGAGCACAACATGAGCTCCATGAAGAAACAGTTTGGGTGTGGAGGGATTGTAACGGTACAGAGCCTGAACTCTGACCCCTGAAGCGTCTGGGGCATCAGTAACCCTCCTCGCTCATGTCTGAACGACTGAGGCTTTGAAATGAGATCTGCACGCTTTTGTGATGTAGTTATATTTGTTATTAAATACCACAGCGCTGTGATGCACATGTTCCCATAGTGTAAAAATAAAAGCTAGTAGAAGAAAAATGTGACGTTTCACCCGGTCAGATGTTTATCTTTGATTTGTTCGTCTAGCCGAGCGTTCGTGATCTGTTCATCATGTGAAATATGTACCTGCTCAGCGATCTTCTCCTGACTTATCCAGCCGTATATCGTGTCGATTTGGACGCCGTCGCAGTAAGAGTTGTTGGTGCACATGAATGTAGAGAATTCTTCTCTGCTCTCCAGAACAAACACCTACAGCACAAAACACAGTCACATGTTCACCTGTACATTCACTCATTCATTCATTCATTCATTCATTCATTCAGGTGTCAGAATACACAGGGCAGCAGATATAAATATACTGACAGCTAAATGTTCTAACACACCTAAGGTATTCTATATTTTATACATTATGTATGTTTCCCTTCAACCTCTGCTGCAGACCACTCTTTCAACCGAGGAGGGCCGTAACTAACATACTGGGGTTAATATAGAAACTAACATACTGGGGTTAATATAGAAACCCGTATCGCGCACAGAGCAGCATTTATGGGGAATCCTCTCAAGCCTTCCCTCTCTTCCCTCCCTTTCACTGTGTGTATTACAGATGAATCAAAACGTCAGAAGATGGATCAAAAAAGCATCAAATCATGGTTGTTTGTTTTTGCTTTACCTTATCCAGAGGAATATAAATTTTCTGAAGCATTGACATCATTTCCAGGCTGATCTCAGACCCATTGGGTGGATTCAGAACATCGTACAGTGAGATGTTCACATCTGTACAGTAATAAAAAAAAGCAAATCATTAAGAATTCAGTCTATTTTGTCTATTTTGTGTTAAAATGTTTGCACATTATTTAATTATTATTTTTCTAAATCAGTAGAACAAACTCGTCTCTTTGACCAACAACTCAATACGTCTTCACATATATTTTAAAATAATTAACAGTAATAATGAAGCTGAAGTGACAGAAGAATAAAAACAGATAAAGATTAAACGTACTTTTTCCCTTCCATTTACCAGCGTAGTTAAGGACACTGATGCTCTTGTTGATAAACGGGTTCACCGAGTCCAGAGAGACGTTCGCTTCTTTAAAGCTGCTCTGAATAGAGATCAGGGTCCTGGAAACAATACAGTTATAATACAGTTACTACAATGCTAACATTTTTATTAGGTACCAATAAGCAAAAAAGTAGGTGCTGCCAGGGTAAAATAATATTCTAATGCCTGGGCACCAAAGAGCATCGCTGTATAAATCTACGACCAATTTATGACCAACCAAACTGCAGAAGGAACAAGAGCAACGTTTGTGTTTGTATTAAATCCAGTAAAGATAAAATGCCATGTTTCTCCATGAGGACAAAAATAATGCTGAGGCACACTGGTGTACCTGAGAGAGCTGGCAAAATACTACTACTACTACTACTAATAATAATAATAATAATAATAATAATAATTGAAAAAATTATAATAATTATAATAATTATAATAATTATAATAAAACAACAACAATAATAATAATATTCATAATGATAATAATAATAATTATAATAATAATAATAGTAATAATAATGGTATTATTAATAATAATAATAATAATAGTAATAATAATAATTATAATAAACATAACAACAATAATAATTATTATTGTTATTAATAATAATAATAATAATAACAATGATAATAATAATAATAGTAATAATAATAATAATAAAAAATATAAATAATAATAATAAAAATAATAGTAATAATGGTACTACTCATAATAATAATGTAAATAATAACAATAATACAATAACAATAATATTAACAATATAATATATAATAATAATAAAATTAAAATCATTATAATAATAGAAATAATAATAAAAATAATTATTATAATAGAATTAGTTAAAAAAACTGAAAATATGAATTGATTATTATTTGTAGTCATTTTTTGTAATTTTAGTAATTTAGTAATTATTCATTTTATTACAAAATTAAGTAGCATTATTTATTAAATATGAATTAAATTAAATTATATTAAATATAAATGTTCTTGTCCATTAAAGAAGTAACGGTCAATTTACCCTATTTTAACCCTATTTCTAAAGGCCAGTAAAGGTCATCTGATAGCTTTGGAATTATGGATTAGGTCAGTTAGTGTTCTCCTCTGAACATGGTCAGCTGCTGTTTTATATGACTTTATATGACTTAGAATATGGTTGTGTTGACCCTTAGTCTCCCAGACTGGTGTCTGCTGTGGGATTTGGGAGACTCTGATGGGGTGTGGATGAAGTTCAGGTGTTTCAGCCACACCCACTGCAAACAGGTTTATTAAATCACTTAATTAAGACCAATTACATACTATTAGTTTCATGGAAACAGTTTCGTGAAGGCCAGTCTGCATTCCAATACGTGATGTAGGGTATATAAAAACATGGATGGCTTTGCTGTGAGGCAGATTTACTGGACTGGACAGAGCCCTGACTTAATTAAACCAGTAATCGCAAACTGGGAATTCCTATCCAGCATTAGTGACCATACAAACTCTGGTTTGGTCTCAGACTTATGGTTTTGGGATGGGATGTCCAACAAGCTCATCCCCAGTCATTTTACTAGTAAAGAGAAGCTCTTGGTCGGCGGTTCCACCAGTCACCCACCCTTTCAGCCTCATTATTTCATTAGCGACAGCCATGGCCCTCTCCTGCTCCGTGGACTTCAGGAAGATGTCTGGCAGACCCAGGAGGAAGTCCCAGAGCGACGTCTGCTTCTGGAGCTGGATTATGGTTCCCACAGCCATTTCCAACTTCTCGATGGCTTTCTGGGGATCCTGAAGCAGCACCTGAACCATCATCTGCCAACACAAGGAGAAAACACGGAACTCATAAGGCCGATCATCTAAGAATTTAGACATGCCTTCTTCTCGGGAGTGTAGGATGACGTATAACAGTCTAAAAGGTCTAAAAGGACCGCTAATGAAAGTATTTGTACACCCACGTCGCATTAACTAAATATATCTGTGTATAAACGGATTAAGTCGAGAGAGAGGGCACAAAGAGGCGACCTTTCGCCAAGAGGACGTGGGCCGATATCCCGTGACTTTGCCCGACTGGTATGTGACTAAACACCACTTTCATGTAGATTTCTAGCAAGGCTAATATTCCGCTGTACACCGTACATACAATGACGCGGTGCGGCGCCTATTGTTGGACTGAAAGAATCTGGTTTGGTTAATGGGGTGTGTCATCTTCACAATAAAGCTTAACTCAAAGGATTTTATGTCATTGCGGTCAAAGGACCAGGAACGAGGCGGCGCTCGGAGGGTGTGTGTGTGTTTTTCGTGAATTATCTACCTGGGCACAATCAGCGTACAGACAGTACAGACAGTGCAGCAGACAAAATCAGCCAATAGTCTGCTGGGTGGGAAAAGATGGGACTACAAAGTGGGTGGGGTCTTTGATGCTGTGTAAGGACCCTGGTTAGTAGCCGGAAGTAAGGGTGAATAAGGAGGGGTCGGTGGAGCGCACGTGTCGGAGGGTTATGACTAAATATGGAGAAAATATATAAAGGACTCATGGTGATGATTAAAGCTATTTAACTTATCAAAACGTATTGTTTCTTTCTTTGCTCTGGTGTCCATGGGGGCCCCTGGGGGCCAAAATTTCCCTTCCATGAAATCAGAGTGCATTTTATGTTGAAATCTGGTCACAGAGGTGCTAATTTATTCCATTTATTTACTTTAACGTAACTATCCAGTAACAGCAGAGTCTGTTTCAGGTGCGTTCTAATAAAATTTGTTATAATCGTCAGAGCCCTGGCGCTGCTCCATACGATTTATGTCTCTATTATAATTAAGAATAAAGATTTATAATGAATGTATTAATGGTTAAACAGGTAAATATTTTTGGTGATTTGTGGTCATGTGGGACGTCTGGCTCCACCTGATTAAGTGTCGACAGGGAAATTTCCAGCGCCGGGTCGTTAGAAGTGCAGAACCGGGTCAGACCCGAGGTTATTCTTTCAGATCCCTGCAGTCCTGACATGTTGATGGCCGACATGGACAGACCACAAACGGCCTCTTTCAGGGTACTGGCAGAGTCCAGGATGGAGCTCAACGTGTCCTAAAGGAAGAGAAAAGATATTAAGATGTTAGAGATATTAAATTCATTAAATTAAATACAGTTTGATTAAATGATGGTAAATGTAATGCATTCTAATCCTAATCCTAACCCTATTCCTAACTCTATTCCTAACCTTAACCCTAACCCTAGATTAAATGATGGTAGATGTAATGCATTCTAATCCTAGACCCTAACCCCAATCTCAACCTTAACCCTAACCCTATTTTTATTCCTAACCCTAATCCTAACCCTATTTTTATTTTTAACCCTATCCTTAACCCTAATCTTAACCTTAATCTTAATGCTAACCCTAGCATTCTAATCCTAGACCCTAACCCCAATCTCAACCTTAACCCTAACCCTATTCCTAACCCTAACTCTATTGTAAACCCAAACTCTATCCCTAACCCTATTTTTATTTCTAGCCCTAACCCTAACCCTAACACTAACACTATTTTTATTCCTAAGCCTATTTTTATTCCTAACCCTAATCCTAATCCTAACCCTATTTTTATTCCTAACCCTAGCCCTAACACTATACCTAATCCTAAGCCTAGTCCTAACCCGATTTTAAACCTTAACCCTATTTTTATGCCTAACCCTAATGTGCTTTCACAGACAGAGTAGATCTCTGAACATGAGAACACAAACATCATTCCTTGTTTTATCTGATGAAATTTCTCTGTGTTTTAGTTTTTGGTTCTTTGTTGTGTAACAGCAGCATTATTGTGTACGCTGACAGTTCAGATTACTGCAGTAATGTCGTGGTAACACTGGTTACAAAACAACTCATTTACTGACTAAAATAACTCGTGTTAGAAGAGAAAATCCCGCTATAAGCCTCTCGCTATGTTCGTTATTTACCTATGGAGAGTCCGCTGAGCTGTTTCTATAGAGCTCAGAGCTTTAACATGTTTTCCTTTTCACATTTTCAGTATCGCTTACGTTTACCACTTACGTCAGGTTTATTATACTTATTTATTAGGTTTATTATACTTTTATTTATTAGATTTAATATAATTTTATTTATTAGGTTTATTGTACTTTTATTTATTAGGTTTATTATACTTTTATTTATTAGATTTAATATAATTTTATCTATTAGGTTTATTATACTTTTATTTATTAGATTTAATATAATTTTATTTATTAGGTTTATTATACTTTTATTTATTAGGTTTATTATACTTTTATTTATTAGGTTTATTATAATTTTATTTATTAGTTTGAATATACTTTTATTTATTACATTTAATATCATTTTATTTATTAGTTTTATTATACTTTTATTTATTAGGTTTATTGTACCTTTATTTATTAGGTTTATTGTATTGTTTTATTAGATTTATTATACTTCTATTTATTAGATTTAATATAATTTTATTTATTAGTTTTATTGTACTTTTATTTATTAGATTTAAAATAATTTTATTTATTAGTTTTATTATACTTTTATTTATTAGATTTAATATAATTTAATTTATTAGGTTTATCATACTTTTATTGTATTAAAATAAAATTAAAAGTTAAAAAATGCTTTTTGTCAGCTGAAAATAAATACATTATTTTATTAGGTATTTAATGTTTAAAGTCTAATGTATTTTAATTTGTTTTACTCAGAATATAGCTTTACAAAAGTGTACTTTTTAAAGACAAATTTAGAAAATAAATCATATATCTAGATATCTAAAGAAGGAAAATTATAAATATATATATATACAAAATAACAAGGCCACTAAACTAAACTGAGACTACCTCTATTTATTTATTCCTCCAATTACCTACCTTTTAATCTTCATTTTATAATTTTATATGAATTGTTATTATATAATAGCTGCTTATTTATTCACTCATTAGAAAACCTGAAGATTTGTGATCTTTATAAATAAAATATAAATGTTATATTTAAGAAATAAAATCAGCATATATATTTAGTAGTAATATCATTTTTTTTTTTTTTTAGTATTTGACCCAAAACATTTTATAGGGTGACACGATGGCTCGGTCCAGGGTATAATTCCCCTGCCAGACAGTTCGGGTTCTTACTGTGAGGAGTTTGCATGTTCTCCCCATGTCTGTGTGGGTTTCCTCCGGGTGCTCTGGTTTCCTCCCACAGTCCAAATACATGCAGTCAGGTTAATTAAAGATGTTAAAAATAAAAAGTGTCTGTGTGTTTGTGTGTCTTCTGATGGACTGGCGACCTGTCCAGGTTGTTTTCGCCCATAAATCGGACCCACCGTGACCCTGACCAGAATAAAATGGTGGTAAAACAGTCAGTGAATTAACGAATAAAGTCACAGAGCATCACTTACGATCTATTAAATCAAAATGTTATGAACAAAATTCATTTTTAATCTACGTTATATAATTGTAATAGCTGCTTATTTATTTACTTGTTAGAAAGCCTTAAGATTTGTGAACTTTATAAATAAAATATAAATGTGTTTTTAAAACGTCACATGTTCATTTGAGAAATGAAGTCAGCGAATATATTTATATATTTATATATTTAGTATTTTTAGATTAAAAACGTGTCATTTTTTAATAAAAACTAGACCTTTATCAGCTTTTATGAAACAAATCAGATTTTTAAAGCCTATTTTCCATGAATTACTCAGCTCGATTCAGCTCAGTTTGATTAATAAGGAAACTATGTTGAGTAAATGTCAGCGTGTCGGTTGAATGTTGTAATTTTTACCTCCTACTCACATGACATCGACAGAATCGCTAATGATTAACATTTGGTCACGAACCTGATCGGCCTGTATGGTCTCGTTGAAAGCGTTCATGATGGAGGAGGAGATGTTCGATGAGACCTGAACGCTGGAATCTTTCAAATAAAAACACAAAAAGACGTAAATCATCTGTCCTTCTTTCTGCAAACCTGAAAAACCTTAATATAAAAAAATGTGATTATGGTATTTTAAACACGGATAAGAGGAAAAACAGGGTGGGTACTGACTGAGCACTTTATCCCATTGCTGCAGGATCTGTGACTGGTTGGACGTGTCTCGTTTTGAAACCTCGTGCACTAGGCCGGCCGCCCGCAGCTCCTCTAGAGGGGGTAAACCATGAAACGACCATGATGGGCTGCAAAACAAAGAGAGAGAGACGAGTTTGGACTAGCAGAAACTGGACTCAGTTTTATATAAATATGCACAAGTGGTGTCCGTCAGACAGGGTTTGACTTCCTTGCATTGGATGGACTAGCGGCAGAGAAATACAGAGAGTATAGTGTGTTCTTCTGTGTGGTTTAATGCTCGCTGTAGGTATGCACTGCTGTGTTAAATTATATAGACTTAATTCAGAAGTATTCAAACAATCGACCAAATCAACTTACTATTATGACTGAGTACAATCCAAGCAGAGGCTCAAGAGCCCAAAAATGACAATTTGGGGCTTTGTTTGTGGGATTTGAACCACAACCCTTGCAATAACCAGCCCACAATCCTAACCGGAGAGCTACCACAGCCACCACCACTTCCAGAAAGTTCAACTCCATATTACACCATGGTTTTAAATGTGACATTTAGGTTTTGGATTGGCTAATGTCCTGGGCGTATAGCTGAAACACCCTAACTATTGGTAGGTGCGCTTGTCAGTGCACTCTCAGTGCAGGTCCGGAGCCCGGATAGAAATAGGAGGGTTAGGCGGCCATATGATATTCTGCTAGTTCATTCTGGACTTGATTCTGTAGAGTTTGAATCTCAGCTCTGCTACCAGTCGGCTGGGCACCCCTTAACGGGCACGATCGGCAGTGCAGACGGTGCAGCAGACAAAATCGCGTGTTAGTCTGCTGGGTGGGAAAAGACGGGACTAAATAAAAAACTGGGGCGGGGTCTTTGAGGCACTGTAAGGACCCTGGTTAGTGGCCCGAGGTGCCTGTACAGAAGCGGAGGGACGTGGAGATCGGCGCGAGACCGACCTCACATCCACCGAAGTACGGGAGAATAAGAAGGGGTCGGTGGAGCATTGGAGGAACTGGCTACGACTAAACTGGGAGAAAAAGGGAGAAAATGCATAAAGAAAAGCATGTATAAGAGTGATTTGGCAGTTTTTAACAAAGCCTTGCTGATGTGTTTGACAAAAACAGGCTCTTCAGGTTGGAGTTAAAGACACGATTATTAAAGCCTAATCTGTTTTTTTAAGCGTAAATGCATGAGATTGCTCTGTGAGGTGGGTCCAGCTTGTAAATTATGCAAAACCCAAAGCTGAATGGCAGAGCTGTTAAAGATAAATGATTTGCAAACATGAGTGATGGCTTAAAGAAAAGCAGTCGGCTCTGGGTGGGCGACTCCGTTCCGGTATTCTGCTCGTTTTTCACTCAGGAATTAGAAAGACGCGACAGAAACGAGTCTGAGACTCAATCTGTGCAGGATCCTGTTAAAACAGAACGTCTTTCTCAGGCTGAACACGGGGTTTGGAATGTCATCGACTGCCTAGATCAGGGACGTCCAAACTACGGATTACGAGCTATTTAAGAAATAGCTCGTAATCCGAGCTCCCCCCCCCCGACTCAAAACATTAACGTTCCCCAGGCTCTGGAGAAACTAAAAATAGCCGCCGAACGCAGAAGATTTCAGGTGCGCTGAGAATGAGTTCAGAGGGAAGTGGGTATGTTTAATTTAAGTAAAATCAGAAAATCTGAGTTTACACGACACTGTGGACGATAGATCATCAATCACTCAGATAAACAGGGAGTGGAATTGTTAGTAAGCAGGAGCTCGGTTATATTTTCTATTATTTTATTACTGAAGAGTCTGTGGCCCAGTGGTTGTGGATTTTTAGAGAACGAGAGATAAGCTCTTACACAGTCGGATACGACCGGATTGGGTGAAAAGGGGGAAATTATTTGTACTTTTTTAATGGCCTAAGCTATATTTCAAAACCAGTTGAACCAGAAGAGCAACACTGGACTGAACTGCGTAATTAAGCAAACGAGGCGGAAATTACACAATAACATTTCATTTACTAAGTGCTGTGTTTTTTTATTCAATTTTACAAATATGCAGCAACGTAGGCGATTACAAATAATGATAATAAAACGCTTCTGGTTGAAAATAAAGCTTAACGTGGTTTAATGTAGTAAAAGAAGGAGACAGGAGCACTAAACTTCTCTTCATTATTACTGCTCATAAGTTCCTCCACTAATCACATTCCTCACTCGCTGTTTTACTACAGTAAGTCACGCTAAGTTTTGTGCATCGCCGTCACACTTCATAGGAAATAACGGCACAGCTTCTCATGTGAATGCGCCGGTGCTGAAGGGAATACGGTATTCCAACATCAAGCATCTCCAGCATTAAGAAGCGTCAGGAAACAATAAAGAAGTAAAACTAAAGTGCAGCTTTTATTGTATTTTTATTGATGTGTAACTGTTTGTAATTGTATTTCAGTGTGTTTATATTATATTTGTGTTATTTTCAGTGTTTAAGTGTCAAAAACAACCTCAAAACTCAACGCCACTCCCAGAACCAACTGACGTTGAGTTTCGAGGTATTTTTTCCCATAAGGATGTTTGGAGAACCTGTTAATGCGTCCATGGTCCCGTGGAGCTGCAGATATTTTAGTCTCATGTAAAATAATGAAGCTGTTTTTGACACTTAAACACTGAAAATAACACAAATATAATATAAACACACCATTTTACTTGCATGTTCAACACTGTCCCAACTGTTTCTATCAGCTTCAACCAGTAATTAGGAACACACGCCCAGTAACACCATCACTGACTGACTGTTGTCTGTAAGCAGGGTTTAGAGGTTACTGTATGCCAGCAGGGCGTGTCCGCTGTTCTATTGTGGAATTTATTTTCAGCGCTGCTTGCTCACAGTTCTGAGTTTTTGAAAGAAAAGAAAATGTCAGGAATGACTGATGACACCATCATGACAAAGAAAAGCTAAACCAGTTCTACCGGTTTCCCGATCAAAAAAGCGCTCTTGTGTAACGGGGCTGGAACGTGTCTCGGTACGGAGAGCGCGAGGTGCGATCACCACACGCCTGGAACCCATCTGCAAATACCTAATCAAGGTGGAACAATAGCGTGGCTAACAATGGAGTACAGAGGAACGAGCGCGGATAAATAAAATAAATTTTTTAATACCATTTATTACAAAGAAGAAATAACTTTGCTTTCAACATTTAACAACATTTTGTATTGTTTGGGAACTCTAGACACCAGCTGTTTCTGCTTAGTATCAATAATAGTAGCTGTTTAACAATACCAGAGAGGTATTGGGCTGCAGACGGGTCAGTCTAGCACATGAACTCTGTGACTCTCTAACACAGAATGACGTCAGTACATACAGATTCTTTTTGTCAGCATTGTTTGGATCTTATTCCTAGGAACTCCCTTTTTCTCTGTTAAGGGACATACTGTAAGTCTATGCTGTCCCCAAGTCCCCAGTGGATGGCAGAAAACGGAGCTACTCAGTCCACCACTGTGCTATAACTCACATATTTGGAAAAGAGATTACAAGAACAAACAAGGTTTCAAACGCTGTGAAATATCAACATTAGAGATCTATTTAACACAAAAAAAACACTCATCCCACAGGGATATAAGTCTATGATGTCCCCAGTGGAGCTACCTAGTCCACCAGTGTGCTAGTACTCACGTATTTGAAAACGAAATAAAATTGAAAGTGTGGCAGCAAGTAAAAGAACAAACAAGGTTTCAAACTCCATGAAACATCAACATTAGGGATCTATTTATTATGAAAATCGATGTTCACCCCACAGGGACATAAGTCTATGCTGTCCCCAGGTCACCAGTGGATGGCAGAAAACGGAGCTACTCAGTCCACCAGTGTGCTATAACTCACATATTTGGAAAAAAGATCAAATTAAAAGTGTGGCAGCAATTAAAAGAAATTTATAAAATATCAACATCAGGGATCTATCCAACATGAAAAAGGATGTTCATCCCACAGAGACATAAATCCATGCTGCCCCCAGTGGGTGGCAGAACACGGAGCTACTCAGTCCACCTGTGTGCTAGTACTCACGTATTTAAAAACAAAATAAAATTAAAAGTACGGCAGCAATTAAAAGAACAAACAAAGTTTCAAACTCTGTGAAATAAGCGGAGCTGCCAGTCCACCACTGAAGCAGACCGTGTCCAGTGTGGTTTTGTTTGTGGGGCTTCAGGGTCCAGGGGCGGTTACTCCATGAGGACCAAAGGATGCCGGATCACCGGCTGAGTTTATAAGCCTTATACGTTCCCTGCCTTTGGTCTTTCTTGAGAGATCGGTGGACCAAGTAGCTGGCGTGGCCGACTAAATCAGTTTTTATCCTGTTTATTTCAACTATCGTTTCTTGTTTTTCTGATTGGTTGTGTGTTCTGCTGGTGGCTTCACTGAGACCCCTGTGAGGTGAACGTCCTTCTATTTTTATTTCTGGGCGAGCTCAAGGAGTCTGATGTCCTCTACTCCAGCTAACGTTCTCGTTTATCTTTTGTTTTTGGTTTCTTTTATTTTGGCTACTTATTATTGTCGTTATAATTTTCTCCCTTTGTGATGCTCCACCTCGATTAAGTGTCCTGCAGTTGGGTTCGGTTCTAACGACCTCGCAGACGGTGGGTGAGATGAGCTAGACGAAACGTAACATTACCTCTGGGATTCGGTGTCCCGGAGTGATCGTGGGATCCTCCACGTGTTATAAGCTCTGGAATATTGTCTGGAGCTGGCAAGGAAGGACTTGTTGTAGCAGGTGCTGTCCGTTTTGCACATGAGCGTCTGCAGGAACGGGAAGAAACCTGCGCTCGGAAGGTTCCGCGGTCCCACATAGCCTGAAAAAGAAAGACGAGTAAATAAATGTTTGGTAAGGACCGTCAATGTTAGCCCCAATTACCCCATAACCATCTGTGGCCAGGAATCCTATCTTGGGTATCTGTAGGACGCTGCATAGTGAAATATGCTAAAGCCAACGTGTGATATGGGGGATGTATGGGTGATGTATGGGTGATGTATGGATAAGGACCATCCAGACTGTTATCAGTGAAAGATGCAAGGCCAACATGTGTCCTGATATGATGTATAGAGTGTTTGTGCTGGACTGGCCTGCCTGCAGTCCAGATCTGTCTCCTATTAAAATGTACGGTGCATCATGATCAGGAGAATCAGACTGCTATTTTTTCTGGAAATGGTGTTTGTAATTAGCAGGTTCCCGAGCTCCTAAACCCCATCGTCAGCTCTAACAGCCTACGCTCATTTGGGAAGGCTTTCCACAAGATCTGGGTCCATTTAGCCAAAAGGAAATCACCACACACTCCAAACTGGTCAAACTGTCTTTATGGGAACTGGTTTTGTCAAGTGGACATGTCTTCCTGACATGGGGAAGGAACTTTTGCTACTCCAGTTAAAAAATAAATAGTAAAAAATAATTTTGAACATCGTTTGGCCATGCAGTGAAAAATAACACCAATCAGTGAATTATGTGTCTTGTTTTAACTCCTAGGGAATAAAATAGATTTTAATTAGGGATAATATTCATAATAATTCAGCCACAGTGGAGTTAAAGATGAGATGGATCTCCGGATGATATAAAATCCGAATGCGTTTTCTTTATTTCCTGAGTTCACTAAGTTTAACAATCATTGCGTAACCATAGCGTCCGGTTATACACGTACTGAATGTTGGAAAAAGGTGGGAGTGGCCCAAACCACAGCTTATGTAATTCTGTAAATTCCACTAAGTTCATAAATCAGACCTCAAGTGTTAAAGCTTTGATTTAAAAACCTCAGCTAAACAAACAACCGGCGTCACGATTCTTGGCACCTTCGATACAGACGGGTATCAAAGTCATTCAATTAAATAATTCCACCCTGAGGTAAAACATCATCAGATCCAGGGCTACAGCTCCATATGTATCTGTGTTTATCTGGATTCTCCTCCCTGTTTCACTTTTAAACTTGTGTTGCAGCTCCAGCTTCTGAGAAACGGTGAGAATCAGAATCAGCTTCTCCCAGAGTCTAAAACGCTTCTGGTTGAAAATAAAGCTTAACGTGGTTTAATGTAGTAAAAGAAGGAGACAGGAGCACTAAACTTCTCTTCATTATTACTGCTCATAAGTTCCTCCACTAATCACATTCCTCACTCACTGTTTTACTACAATAAGTCACGCTAAGCGTCGTTTGTACGGCCTGAGTCGCTTCGTATCAAACAGTTTGTCTCATTGGAGGAGCTTTGGAAAGGAAATAACTACAATTCTATACAATCCAACCTGAAACCATGTGCAGTATCTACGTGTTAGCTTTTATAGGATCGTATCTGTTATTTATGTCTTTTTGATCTTTGATCTAGCCTCACGGCAAGAAGGTCCTGGGTTTGATTCCCAGGTAAAGCAGTCTGGGTCCCTTCTGTGTGGAGTTTGCATGTTCTCCCCGTGTCTGTGTGGTTTTCCTCCGGGAGCTCCGGTTTCCACATACAGTACAAAGATGTGCAGTCAGGATAACTGAAGATACTGTGTGTGTGTGTGTGTGTGTGTTTGCCCTGTAATGGACTGGTGACCTGTCCGGGGTGTATTCTGCCATTTTCCCAGTGTATCGGACCCACAGCGACCCTGACCAGGATAAAGCGGTGGTAAAACGGACAATGAATAAATGAAATCTATCCCAGCTTTTCAATGGGCGCAAGGCACACAGTAACACCCTGGATGGGGCACTAGTCCATCACAGGGCAGACACACACACCCATTCACCTATAGGGCAATTCAGTGTCTCCAATTAACCTGACTGCATGTTTTTGGACTGTGGGAGGAAACCGGAGCTCCCGGAGGAAACCCACGCACACACGGGGAGAACATGCAAACTCAGCACAGAAAGGAACCCAGGACATTCTTGCAGTGAGGTGACAGTGCTACCCACCGAGCCATCGTGCCGGCCTTTACGTTAAACACTTCCACCACACCCGAAAATCAATGTTTTTAATGGGTGGGACAGTTTTACAAAAACAAAAGTCAGCAACATTATTTAGGTGTGATAATTATATATATATATATATGATTCAACATCATTCTGATCGTGTCATTTTCTGCTCTCTAATAATAATAATAATAATAATAATAATAATAATAATAATAATAATAATAACGCTCCGGCCGTCTTAACCCACAACACACACAATGTGTAAATGTTCCAGCAGCTTCCGGCGTAGTGATGAAGCGTCGCTCCCTACTTAAAATGGTGGAATACCCTACGTAGTGCACTTCACAGTAACAGATAATGTGAATGAGACGCTCCTACAGAATCGGCGCTGATGGTTGTAAGAACCGCTTTCTGAACCAATCAGAGCTTCTGATTGTAATTGTTAGTAAGAAATGCTGTTATTTGCATTTATTCGGTTTGCGTCACACAGATGACGCGGTAATGAAACGCTCGATCGGCTTTCTAACGACTTCCTGTTTTACTTCACGACCGGGAAAAGTTTGGAGGTTTTTAATTATAAGCACATTTACAAAATAACGGATTCTGTTCCTAATGGGACGCACGCTTATAAATGTAATAGCATCTGGAAGAACAGAAGCTAAGGTAAGCAGCGGTTATGGATTGTTTTTTATCTAAACGTACAGATTATTTCTATATTTCTACGCTACATTTGCAATATATGTTTTGTGTAGATTATATTGACTCATGACTTGACTCGGACTCTAGCCTAAAGACTCGGACTCGTATTTTGTGACTTGTGAACATTTCTGCCCCAATCACTCATAATAAATTACTAGGGTATAAAGCAAACTTAAAAGATATTAAAGAATCGTATGTTTTTGTGTGTGTATATTTTCGACCCACATGTGCCATCCCTGATGAGTCTGTACTTACAGTATACAACAGCTTACAGTACATTTGCATAATCTGAATAAGACTCTGTGGGTTGGGACGAGCAATTATGGCTCTATACAAAACCAGGACAGAGGTTCCCAGCCGGCCCGTCCACATTTTTCATGCTTTGTGCTTTAATAAACCAGAAGCACGAATCGTTATCCTGCATGTCACGGCTATTCACTTGTCGCTCCGGGTGTGGTCACATCAAGAATACTGATCTGTTTTGATTCTTATGACCTTAAGACTGGATTATGAATCTTGTGATGCAGAGAAAGGAAATCTACCTCGAGTACGAGCTTTTTACGTTTACTTTGACTTTTATTTTATTTTATTGCAGGCCTCACTGGCTCCCCGTAAATTATCGCATACACTTTAAGATCTTATTATTCACATTCAAAGCTCTACATGGTCCAGCACCCTGTTACATCTTCCATTTACTCCAAGTCTACAATCCCACCCGCACTCTTAGGTCTTCCTCAGCCTTCCAGCTTTCTATTCCTTCTGTCCGCCTGTCGACTACGGGCGCGAGGGCTTTTAGCCACTCTGCCCCTTCTCTCTGGAACACCCTCCCAATCCATATCCGTACTATCCATTGTTTCTCTACTTTTAAATCGTTATCTTAAAACTCACCTCTTCAAGCATTTACATTTTCAGTATTTAGCAGACGCCGTTATCCAAAGCGACTTACATTACAGTATACTGTCTGAGCAATTGAGGGTTAAGGGCCTTGCTCATGGGCCCAACAGCAGCAACCTAGCAGTGGTGGGGCTTAAACCAGCAACCTTTGGATTACTAGTCCTGTGCCTTAACCACTAGGCTACGGCTTGCCAAGCTAGCCTACTACTAATCTTTCGAACTTGATTGGTACTACTACCCCAATATTTGTTCAACAGTGTTTACATTACACTGCTTAGAGATTGTATTGATTTTATTGTATTTATCTTAATTGATTTTCTATTCGATTTTAATGGTTTATTGATGTCTGTTACTTTCTTGCTTTTGTAAAGTGTCCTGAGTGTTTTGAAAGGCACCATAAATAAAATAGATTATTATCATTATTATTATTATTATTATTACTAGTCCTAAATTGGCCCCGTCCCAAATTTTTTTGGAATGTGTTCCAGGCCTGAAATGCAGGAATGGATGTTTAATAACAAATGAAATGAAGCCGACCAGATAAAACATCTACAATCAAATAAAAGTCAATGTGGACGGGTCATTGAGCCGAATCGGTGCCGTTTCCGTCCTCCGTGTTTATAAAAATTAACTTTAAAATGCATTTTTAGGATATATGATTTTAAAAGGTTTATAAAAACTCCCTATAAGATAAGAAAAATATAAGAAGAATAGTATTTGTCCCCACTCTCTATTATGACACTTTAGAATAAAATATAATAGAAACATCTATTAATTTACTATTATAGAGTTCCTCAGTCTGTTGTGGAGTCCCACAGGGCTCAGTGTTAGGACCACTTCTATTTAATATTTACCTCCTCCCCCTTACCGCCACTATGGTATTCGTTTTCACTGTTATGCTGATGATACGCAGCTTTATGTGTCTACCAGACCAACCTCTGACCTTCCTCCCAATGCTCTTATTGACTGTTTACATGATGTACATACTGTATATGGATGACAACCAACAATCTATTAGATAGATTCAGTGTTGACGATACACGCAAAAGGCTCCTGTTCTCTAGGGTTAGGGTCTGGGAACAAAACTCTGGATTTTTTTAAACTAAATTTGTCTTTGCAGGGGTCATGTTTACAAAAGCTGACTTGGCAGGGCGTGTGGTGGAGCAGCCGGCAGGGTGAGGGTTACACATTTGCCTCGGATTGTTGTCTGTAAACAGTTTCAGGAAACTGTTTTCCTCCAACCCTCACAAACATGCAGAGGGTGGAGTGGCTGGAGTGATGCACTGTCTGATGAGTATTTCTGCCTTGCACTTGTCATGGACAATTTTGTATCTCCAGTTCACCTCACACCCACACAGAAACGAGGAGAACATGCAAACTCCACACAGTAAGGACCCGGGGAACAAACCCAGGACCTTCTCGCTGTGAGGCTGTGTTACCCACCGAGCCACCGTGCCACCTATTGGGAACTGTAATGCACAAGGTTCCGATACTGTTACCGGCGCATCTCTAGATTGGCAAGCCTACGACAGCCGTCCTAGCACAGGCCTGTCCGTAATGTAGTTGCAGCCTAGCGGTTAAGGTACCGGACTAGTAATCGAAAGGTCGCTGGTTTAAGCCCCACCACTTGAGCAAGGCCCTTAACCCTCAATTGCTTAGACAATATAATGTCACAATACTGTAGGTCACTTTGGATAAAAGCTTCTGCTAGATGCCAGAAATGTAAATGTACATGATATTTTCAGTTTATTATTGAAATAAAAATAAATAAATAAATAAATAAATAACAGCAGCTTTAAAACGATTAAATTTTGGACTCTAGCTAACTCTAACTGTCTTGGGTTTAGCTTTCACGTGTTTGGAACCACCGGTACCTTTCTCAGGCGTAACCATGCACGAAATAATTCCACACAAACTCAAACTAATACGACTCTAAATCAAATAAATGCAGCAGAGGAGCCGTGATTCCAGATCTCTGCACCTATTCATTCCGAACATATACCTGACCTCTGCTCGGCTGAAAATCTTCATCCGAGGTCCCTACATGTAAGCGAGAGCGTCACGATGGAGCAGAGCGACACCCATGAGACCACAATTAGAGAGTAAACAACACTGTGTATGAGAATAACACCTCACTGGAGGATTAACGCATTTTCTAGGAAAACTCAGAGCTTCCAGGGTTCTGTAACTCCACCGGTGCAAACGTTTAACAGAAAGAGGCTCCATACGTACAGAGTACAGTAAATACACGCGTATTTCTGTGCAGCAGTAAAATCCCGTCTGTTTTTAATGCTCATAACAGACAGACAGACAAAGCTTACGTGCAAGTCAATACGACCGGTTCCTACAATAATAAAAAGCCATATCATCGTGTTACACCTACATCTTTCACCTATTTATTAGCACAGACAAAGACGGCGTGTCCAGCAGCGGAAAAAACACAAAGAAACTGGTTTTGTAAGCAAAGATGGGTGTGATTTAGCTCGGAGAATCAGTCACGCAGTCAAAAAGCTAAAAGTTAAAGTTCTACTTACTGAAAAGGCTCAGTTAAATGTTTATGTTAATATTTATGAAGAAATAGAAGAAACAAATAACAAAAAATACTGTTAAGGACCTTAAATGCATTAAATACTTAGAGCTGCATGCTAGAATGCTAAATTATTAGCATCAGTTGTTAGGGAGCTTGCAGCAGAAGTTTATTTAGTGCTAAATGTAATTATAGTGTCATTATTGTGGGCAGATTTGCTTTAAAATAAGTATTATTGTTAGTAATCTAGTCTCATTTTAATAGAATATTACTTCCCAAACAGTTTATAGCAAATTTGTAAAGAAAATATCAACATTCATGACAGATTTGTTTTATTTTTACTCCTGTTATGTTTTTAAAACTTTTATATCTGTTTCTAACCAGTGCACAACCTCACTGTGCTACAGTTAAAGTGGCTTCTGTTAGCACAATGCTAACAATTCAGTTTAAGTAAGGCAGTCCTGCTTTTGTGTAAATAAACTATAAACAAAATCATCATTTCTTGTGTTTTTATGACAGATCTGCTGGTATTTATTGGTCACCAATCAGGTTCTGCTGGTTTTTGTTAATCCCACACCAGAAATAGTTGCTTTTTTTGTGCAGGTTGTGCAACATTTAAACACAATGCATCAGATACTTAGAGCTGCATGCTAGAATGCTAAATTGTTAGCATCAGTTGTTAGGGAGCTTGCAGCAGAAGTTCATTTAGTGCTAAATGTAATTATAGTGTCATTATTGTGGGCAGATTTGCTTTAAAATAAGTATTATTTTTAGTAATCTAGTCTTATTTTAATAGAATATTACTTCCCAAACAACATGCATAAGGAATATGATGGTTAGCTTATTACCCTAGCCACTGTGATAAGCTAGCCAGTTAGCAGCCAGTAGCAAGTGTAATGACAAATCTGTAAAATAAAATATCAACATTCATGACAGATTTGTTTTATTTTTACTGCTATTATGTTTTTAATACTTATACTGTATATACAGTATATGTTTCTAACCAGTGCACAACCTCACTGTGCTACAGTTAAAGCTTCTGTTAGCACAATGCTAACAATACAGTTTGAGTAAGGCAGTCCTGCTTTTGTGTAAATAAACTATAAACAAAATCATCATTTCTTGTGTTTTATGACAGATCTGCTGGTTTTTATTGGTCACCAATCAGGTTCTGCTGACTTTAATTAATCCCACATTGTTTTTATGCAGGTTTTAAACACAAATCTGAATAAACACAACATACATGTAATAAATAACAGTAAATGCTGAAGTAATGAAGTAATGAAGGATTACTTACACGTGTATTTGAGTTTGGGTGGAAATTGTGAGCGAGTGACGGCCAGGATGATAAAAATCACCACCGGCCAGATTAAGAGGACCAGAGACCAGCCCTAAAATAAAAACACAATAAAAATACTCAGTATTATTAAGCAAATCCAGCAAATCTAATCAACCTTTATTGTTTTTTGTGAAAATAAATACAAGGAATTAAAAAAATAAATATAATTTCTTATTCACAAACTCTAAATACTGTGGCTGGTGTTTAATATGCTATGTGACAAAATAAATGTACTTTCTGACAACCTAAATAAGTCTACAAAATATTTATTAAAATTAATTTTAAAAGGGAAAAAGCTTTATACAACGGCGTATTAGGGCCACTTTAAAGAAAAATATTTTTTAAGTTTCGATTTCGAGATTAAAGTCGAAATGATTTGGAGGTTAAAGTGGAAATATTATGGCCGCAGTGACCTCCTGGTTATAAAATGAGGGATGTTCATGATTTGGTATTGTTCTACTTTCTTATCGGTTTCACAAACAAAGAAATCCTCGATCTCCTGTACATCAGCACCAGCGTGTTATTAGTGTAAGGACGCTGAAACTGCTTTGTAATAAACTGTTTTTATTTAGAAGAACGTGCAGCACCGGTGCGCTCTGTGTCTGCGTCGTTGCCAGTACTTCAACCGAGGCCCCAAAACCTTATGGACTCGTACGATAAACTAAATCCGTACGGTATCGCTATAATTGCATTGATGGGTTTAGTCGTCATATCATGTGGATGGAAGCGCACGATACAAACAGCCGCCCAAAAATAATCACGGGTTACTGGATAACCACAGTAACACGCACCGGAGGTACTGCCCTCCAGGTACTGAGACCCACGTTTCTCTGAAATGACAAGCCCACGACGGCTGCTCACTCTCTGGCCATTATATTTCCACTTTATTCTCATAATCATTTCAACTTTAATCTCGAAATCAAAACTCAAATATATTTTTTTTTACAGTGGCCCTAATACGCCCTCATAGTTTTAGGGCTGCTTTCACATGATACAGATTTTACTCTGACACTAAAACGTTTCTGAATTTACATGATACGTGCAACTGAGTAGCAAAACACACTATTAAAAACAATAAACATTATTTATTGAAAGTATTAACAGTATATTTACGTGCAGTTTTTTATTAAATGTGTTTTAATTTATAGAAGAATGTTCTGACAATGGATGACCTCAGGAAAGATTACATTAGGAGTGTATTCCTTTCATTTCAAGACGCATTAAATCTTATTAAAGAGCTGCAATGCCTCAACAAGCAATTCCAGGATTAGGAAGATTCAAACCCAGTCTGCTGAATCCTGAGCCTACTGGTTACCATTCTCGAAATGACGTGGTTCTAATTTAAAGCCGTGTTAAGTCTTATTAAAGAGCTATGAAGCCACGACAGGCGATTCCAGTGTGAGGAAACTATGATTCAAGATTCTAGGATTCAAACCCAGTCTGCCAAATCCAGATCCCACTGGTCACTATTCTCGCCGTGTCGTGTTTTTAATTTAACGTTGATTTTATCAGTTGAACAGTTCCTGGTTTTATGGAACGGTGAGAATCGTTTTCTCTCCGCCACGTCTGTGCACTTCATTTGTCTAACTGGCGTCGGTTTGAAAAGGTCAGTGGCACAATCGAACTTTGAGCTCAGCGTCAAGCAGTAAAAGTCAAAGCGGTGAATCTGCACGGTGTTCCTCACTCCTTAGAAAACAATGGCACGGTTGGCACAAAAGCGGTTTGGCTGTGTATCACGTAAAAGCAGCCTGTGGTGAGGTGCAAGCTCACAGAATAAATGATTATAATATTTTATTATATTATTCATATAAAGTGATTCTGACATAGCAGTCGCACCCACTAAAGTGTAAATATTTAACATTTTAAGACAATACAATACATAGAGGTCAGTCTAGAACCTGATGTTAAAAAATTTATGTTGGCGTTCAGGTGGCTCAGCGATAAAACACGCTAGCCCACCAGTGCTGACAAATTGAGCTTGCGGGTTCGAATCTCAGCTCTGCTAACGTTAGTCCGGGTGCCAACACACCCAGTGATTGATTGGTCCAAGGGTGTGAATGCTGCAGTTACGACCTCTGCTGGCTGATCAATAATGGAGATTGGTGCAGGTGAAAAGAAGCGGTTGATACTACACACGTGTCATGACGGCCCTCCTCAGTTGGAAATACACATTGAATAATTGGATATGACTAAATTGGGAGGACATTTGTGTGTGGGGGGGTATTTTACATAAAGAAATAGAGAGATTTTGTCAACTTTACATTAAAATGAATAATAAAATCAGAAGCTTTAATAAATGTTTATCATAAATCACACATGTAGGTGTTACGCAGCATTATGAACGCTACTCTGAAGTTTTATTAATGTTTGTTTGTACTTACCGGCTGCCTGATCACGCTCAGGGCATTTTTCCAAAGAAGAAGTCGTAACTGCTTAAAGAATCCGGCCATCTGAAGGCGGTACTGACCCCAACAAGAAAACAAGATTAAAAAGATGAATGATTTTAATGAGGTGTAAAAACATTTCAATTATTAATTAACAACAATATTTAAGAAACAAATGGAATCCCGTCATGATTCCCAGTATATTAACAGAAGTTATTGGAAGAAGAAGCTATAATATAATATAAACAAAGTAAACAAGAGAGTAAAGATGCCAATCATTTTAAATCTCATACAGGTATTACACTTATATAACTGTGTACACACGCGTATTCCAACATTTTACATCTTATCTTAACAAATATAAAGTCAATATTTATTTTTTGCAGTAAATTTTATTTTTCCCTGCAGTAAAAAATAAAACCCTGTATTAACTTTATAATAATAACAGCTTTAGTTCATCAGTCTCATTCTTATAGATTTATTAAATAATTTAATTATTTAAGTGTAAAATCTGTATTTCTTCTATTAATCTGCACATCTTGCCATATTAAAGATACAGTATAATAATAATAATAATAATAATAATAATAATAATAATAATAATAATATTTTGCTAATACTAATAATAATCTTTTTGTATTATGATAATTTTGTATTGTTATTGTTATTAATAATAATAACAAAATAAAAGTAGTAGTAGTAGTAGTGGAAATAATAATAATAATTTTGTATTGCTATTTTTGTTAATAATAATATTATTAACAATAATAATAATACTATATAATAAAATAAAACAATATAATAAAAAACAATAATAATAATTTTGTAATATAATAATGTTGTATTGTTAATAATAAATAATAATAATAAAAATTATAATAATTTTGCTATTAGTCACAATAATAATATTGATAATAGTAATAAAAACATCAAAATTAATAATAATAATATTTAGTTTATTTTGTAATAATCTGTAATATAATATGTTGTATTGCTAATAATAATAATAAAAATAATAATAATAATAATAATAATAATGATAATAGTTTTTTTTGTCACAGTTCCAACTTACACTTTTATTATGTAATTATATGTATTATGTATTTATATTTATTATGTAATTATACATAGATCTACATGTTTTGGGGAAGGTTTTTTTTAGGTAAACATGCTGAAATGATAGTTTGTGGTGAAGATTCACACAGTAGATTGAGATAAAGACAAGGCTGAAAAACACTCGAGTACTCTTTTAACTTATTTTATATTAAGAAACAGAGAACAGAAAATACTTTTAAAAAATAAATTTGTTTCTGGAAGTGTTAAATACACGATTATAAGATTTTTTCAATCTGTAGCAGATGATAAACAGAGGGAATAAGAATTATTCCACATTTCTTTTTTTATACTTTTATTATATTTTGTAAACACTACAGTCCTCTTTATTTATATTTATTTGTAATATTAGATTTATATATCATTTCTTAATCACTCCAAATATTGTGGCTGATGTTTATCATTAATGTACTTTTTGACAGTCTACAAAACATTTATTAATATTAATTTTAAAAGGCAACAACAGCTTTAGGACTTTAGATCTGCTTATACATGATGCACATTTTACTCTTGACACTGAAATGTTATATGATATTTATGCAAATGATTTTTATATGATATGTGCAACTGAGCGGCAAAACTCAATATTAAAAACAATAAACATTTATTGACAGTTTATTCGCATGCAGTTTATTATAAAATGTGTTTTCATTTGTGACATTGAACTTTCTGACAATGGATGACCTCAGGAAAAGATTTTAAAATTAAATTAACAGTGTATTGCTTCAATTTAAAGTCACAGTAAATCTTATTGTATTTTGTAAACACTAAAGTCCTCTTTATTTATATTTATTTGTAATATTAACTTTAGTTGTAACCTAATTTTACTGTCCAGTGTAATATATTAATTTTAACCTCTTCTCTTAAACTGTGCATTTAAATAATGTTTTTCTGTGATTAATTTACTTAAATAATAAATGACACGTAATTTTCGAACCTCACATGTTTAACTGAACTATAGAAGTTTTAGGTGAAATATTAATACATTTTTGTATTTTTGACTTTTAATCATTTTATATTTTAATAAACTTGTTGTAATTATTTTTATATAATTTAATTTTTTAATTATAATAATTTTGAATTGTAGATTTATTGTGTTTGATGTTTATTATATAAAGTCAAAACACACCTGCATTATTATACACTTTATTTACTTTATTTTTAATTAAACATATTTATAAATCTGCTAGTTATGTTCTGGGATTAAAACCACCAGATTTATTAATTAAGTTTGGAATTTTAATTTATAATGAATATGAATAATATCTTAATAATAATCATTTTATTAACAAGTTTTCTTATCGGACGCTGTTACACTTGCCCACCACTGCTAGGATCTGAGTTCCAATCATAGTGGTGCTATCGGCTGGCCGGGCATCTACACAGACATGACGGGATATGTCAGGGGTCGAGAGTGGAAGTTCAGGAAGGTCAAAGCTTTTCTATTATAGTTTAGTATCTGTGTTGTAGATTTAAATCATATAGATTATAGATATAGATATACTGTAGATTTTATATAGATTATGAGCCGCAGTAAATCACTGGTTACAATACTGGAATAGTAATCAAAAGGCTGTCACTTCAAGCCCCACACTGGTTAATCAATTCGAACAGACCTGAGGCTTTATTTTTACTGTGTTTATTTTAAACTGGCTAACTAAACACAGTTTATTTTACACCTTTGTGCTATTCTACACTTGCTTTATGATAATATAATAATATTATGATATTATAATACAGATAGAGTGAAAATAAAATCTGATACCCTATTAAAATCAGAATATTCTAATAAAACACAAATCCCGACTGGTGTTAGTTACCTGGGTTTGTTGGTTATTGAGCGCAGCAGTAGGTGAGGTGAGGTATAAACATTATGCAGGTAAATCCTATAAGAAAATCACAGAACCTGTGAGATCCATCCGACACCAAAGAGCAGCTCCGGGTTTGTAAAAGCAGCAGATTATTTAACAATAAATTAATAATTATTAATATTTAAGCGAGAGGTCGAGTCAACGTGCGGTGTGTTGCTGTAATCCTGGATAATAAAGGAGTGAATGTTTCTGTATGAACACACCTGCTTACCTGCTGGACCAGCGTGATCCCAACCTCCCAGCCTACCCGACAGGTTTATCATACAACAATCTGTCTCTCTCTCTCTCTCTCTCTCTGTCTGTCTGTCTGTCTCTCTCTCTCTCTCTCTCTCTCTCTCTCTCTCTGTCTGTCTCTCTCTCTCTCTCTCTCTGTCTGTCTCTCTCTCTCTCTCTCTCTCTCTCTCTCTCTCTCTCTCTTCCTCTCTCTTGTGTATTAATAAGATAAACACACAAGATCATTACAGTGTTATAATGCTGATTTTAACCATAATAACCAAAAACTGGTAGCTCACTAGTTTAAGTATTGGACTAGTAATTATAAGGTTGCTGAGTAAAGCCCCACCATCACCAAGGTGCCACTGTTGGACCCCTGAGCAAGTAGCCTAATCCTCAAGGGCTCAATTTGTATTCACTGAGAATTGTAAGTTGCTTTATATAAGTGCATTAGTGTCTGTAATTGGTAATAAACTTCTGATTTAAGCATTAATTAATCACACATAATGTAAACATGTTCACTAAATAGAAAACGTTTTAATGAATCAATGTTAATCAATGACTTAATAATAATAATGATATTTTATCTAGGCATCTCGTCGTATTTAATGACCTGGTCGTATTTTTGGTTTTGCTGCTGACTAACACACGCCCCCTCCGACACATGTGCAGTACAGACCACTTCTTTTCACCTGTACCAGGCAGGTTCATCGCACATGGAGAGTCATGCATTAATCTCCATGATCCCCCATCTCATTGTGCCCATAATAATCACTACAATTACAGTTATTTATCACAAATGTTACACAGACTGAGACTTCTCTTGCTTCCCTGAATCTTTTCACAATATTATGTACAGTAAATGGTGAAAAATTCTAAATTCTTTGCAACCCTGCATTTGGACTGATTTATAATTCTTCTTGGATCCTCCTCTTATACCCAATCATGATTCCCTCACCTGTTACCAACTCACCTGGTCATTGTGGAACCTTTTAAACACCCTGTAACCTCAATATTCTACAAAATGTTCACTCCTATTTGCTTCTGTCCCAAATAAGACCTAATAGAACTAAAAATGAAACGTATCCACTATCAAAACACAATAATAGATCATTAACGACCCTAATTAAAGCAGTTTTAGACCTGTGTTTGGGTCTAAGTCCTGACTGAAATGTTCTATGATACTGTTTCAGCTCAGATAAGAGCATAATTATTGGGACACGAATCTTAGAGACAAGATTTAGGTTTAAAATCGACCTATGATCAGACAGCACGTGGATCAAGAATATTTTTTTTAAATCAGGGGTTTAATAACAGAGTATTTATATGATTTGGGTTTGAATCAGAGTTACTGTAATTGATGGCAGGTACTGAGGATTATTTAACATGAGCTTTTATGTGATTGGTTCATTCTGAGCACAGCCACACCCCCATTATAAGAGGGGCTGCACTCATGCAAACACATTATTTTAGTTTTTTATCATTATTATTATTATTATTATTGTTGTTGTTGTTATTTGATTATTTATTATTATTGTTGTTGTTGTTTTGTTGTTATTATTATTATTTACTTATTTATTTATTATTATTGTTGTTGTTTTGTTGTTATTATTATTATTTACTTATTTATTTATTATTATTGTTGTTGTTGTTTTGTTGTTATTATTATTATTTACTTATTTATTTATTATTAATATTGTTGTTTTGTTGCTGTTATTAAAATTATTCTTTTTATTGTTGTTGAAGATTATTATAATTATTATTTAATTATTTACATTATTATTAATATTTACTTATTTACTTATTTCTTTAATTATTTATTATTATTGTTGTTATTATTGTTTTGTTGTTATTATTTACTTATTTATTTATTATTGTTGTTTTGTTATTATTAAATTATTATTATGTAATTATTTACATTATTATTAATATTTGATTATTTACTTATTTAATTATTTATTATTATTGTTATTATTGTGTTGTTGTTGTTGTTATTATTATTATTTATTTCTTATTATTGTTGTTGTTATTATTTAAAATTATTATTATTATTTAATTATTTACATTATTATTATTTATTATTGTTGTTGTTGTTAAATTTTTATTATTTATTTACTTATTTATTATTAATATTGTTGTTTTGTTGTTATTTAAAAATATTATTACAATTATTATTGAATTATTTACATTATTATTATTATTTGATTAATTACTTATTTATTTATTGTTGTTTTTATTATTTTTACTATTATTATTGTTGTTGTTATATTATTATTATTATTACTATTACTTTTGTTGTTGTTATATTATTATTATTGTTATTATTATTACTATTACTTTTGTTGTTGTTATATTATTATTATTGTTATTATTATTACTATTACTTTTGTTGTTGTTATATTATTATTATTGTTATTATTATTACTATTACTTTTTTTGTTGTTGTTCAGAGGTTGAGCTGAATTCAGGTCACATTAAATGTTGAAATAAATCTGAAATTATTTCTTTAGGTTTGATATTTGTTCACTAACCTGCCGTTTTACCGGGTGTGTGAACATTTTTTGTAGCACACAGTGGAATATTTGTGCTGTAAGAGGACGTCATGCCGTGCTGCAGAAAAACCTCGTAACGTTACACCGGCCGACCATGACAATACAGGGATGGATAAAATGTTTGATGGGCCTTTTATGTGCAACTAAAAGGCGTCATATCGACCCACACATCTCAGTAAAACGATCTGCAGAAGAACAAAAAGAAGAAACGCAGAGCAGCATCAGATAAAAGCAGATGCACCACCCAGTACCAGGAGAGGAACACAAGAACTCCAGAGAATCATCACGGACATCAGATTTAGTCTGGTTACTATTAAAACGTACCAGTTATTACACCCATAATCACAATTTTATTTTAATGTTTAGTGTCTGACCTCACAAATGCTCATAGTGTAATATAGGCCACAAATTCCCACAGACACATTCCAGAATCTTGTGAAAATCTTCTTTAAAAAAGTGGAGAACATTACAGTCACACAGTTTATGGTATTTGAATGTGGTTGAGAGAGAGAGAGAGAGTGAGTTAGTGAGTGAGTGTGTGAGTAGTTAACTAAACATGAGTGTGTGTGTGAGTGAGTGAGTGAGTGTGTATTTAGGTGTGTGTGAGTGAGTGAGTGTGTGAGTAGTTAACTAAACATGAGTGTGTGTGAGTGAGTGTGTATTTAGGTGTGAGTGAGTGAGTGTGTGAGTAGTTAACTAAACATGAGTGTGTGTAAGTGAGTGAGTGAGTGAGTGAGTGAGTGTGTGAGTAGTTAACTAAACATGAGTGTGTGTGAGTGAGTGAGTGAGTGAGTGAGTGTGTGAGTAGTTAACTAAACATGAGTGTGTGTGAGTGAGTGAGTGAGTGAGTGAGTGAGTGTGTGAGTAGTTAACTAAACATGAGTGTGTGTGAGTGAGTGAGTGAGTGAGTGAGTGTGTGAGTAGTTAACTAAACATGAGTGTGTGTGAGTGAGTGAGTGAGTGAGTGAGTGTGTGAGTAGTTAACTAAACATGAGTGTGTGTGTGAGTGAGTGAGTGAGTGAGTATTTAGGTGTGAGTGAGTGAGTGTGTGAGTAGTTAACTAAACATGAGTGTGAGTGAGTGAGTGAGTGAGTGTGTATTTAGGTGTGAGTGAGTGTTTAAGTGAGTGTGTGAGTGAGTAAGTGTGTGTGAGTGAGTGTGTGTTTAAGTGAGTGTGTGTCTAAGTGTGTGTGTCTAAGTGTGTGTGTCTAAGTGTGTGTGTGTGAGTGAGTGTGTATTTAGGTGTGTGAGTGAGTGTTTAAGTGAGTAAGTGAGAGTGTGAGTGAATAAGTTCCTCCACTAATCACATTCCTCGCTGGTTTACTACAATAAGTCATGCTAAGTTTTGTTCGTACGGCCTGAGTCGCTTTTATCGCCTCGTATCAAACAGTTCGTCTCATTGGAGGAGCTTTGAACGGTCAGCGAACAGCAGACTGGGTCAAAGCGGTTTTGCTAATTCTCACGTGAATGCACCCCGAGGGAGAGAAACCGTGATGTATAGAAAAACTTCCACCTGGAGCGAATTAACAAGGGTTAGGGTTAGTTAAAAAGAACTCACCCATGAAGCCTCTGCTCTTCGGCCCCCTCTGTTGGCCAAAGACGCAATGCATTACACGACTCGACATAAATAATGATACGCAAAATAACAGAAACTGTTTGAAAACATGCTTTGCCTTGTTGTATACAATTGTAAACAGAACGGCTGGCAATATTTTAGGCACGTGTAGATTCACGACGTTCAACATTTGGCATAAAATTAGAATTCAGAACGAAACACACATCATGATGCGGTACAAAGCCGGTCTGATACGGTACAGTAAATACAACACAGTTTATAACAACACTGTCAAAAATGAACCAGACAGGACGATTGTGTGTCAGCCAGCGTGGAACAGTGGAGACAACAAGTGTCGAAGTGTTCAAGTCCATGTAACACTTTACTAAAATACTGTTCACATTTTTATCTGTAATACTGCAAAAATACTCTCAAATATTTTAAGAAACTCAGTCGCTGTATTATACAGGTCGTGATACAGTTTGGAACCCAGAGTGTGAAATACGTGTATTTAGGCGTCGCCACAGCACATCTTGGCACAGCGCATTTTTACACCCAGTGCCTTTCCATCCGGGCCTGGGACCTGCACTAAGAGCGCACTGACAAGAGACAGAATTCCAGACAGGTGGTTCTAATGTTTTGGCTCGTTGGTATCAGTGTATATAACATAGTGTTATACTGAATGTGGTTTGAAACACAGCCGATATCTGCAGCCATGGTGTGAAGTGTGCAATAGATTAGTACACAAGTACACAATCAAATAAAAAACAAATGCATTTTCGGTGTGAGGAAATCCCTCCGAAGATGCTTTACACCACCAGGCTGCGTGTCAGAAATGATTCGGGAGGTAGAACACCCCAAAATAAATCTACGAGGGATCTTCAAAAAGTCTCCTCACTTTTATATTGTGGTTATAAGCGGTGAGGGTGGAGGAGGTGGAGGAGTAATCGCTCGTGTCTGAGAGACGCTTATAGTCCGGATTTAGCTCCGTCTGATTTGGACGCTGAAAAGAAGCTTTAAGGTGAAGAAGATTTTCATGTAATGATGATGTGAAAGCAGCGGCGCATCAGTGGCTACGAGCTCCACCACAAACATTAAAAAGTCGGTACGACGCTGGAAAAATGCATCGGAAGGTGACGATGTAGAAAAGTGATGGAGAAACAAGATGCATTCATTTACATTTGCAGCATTTAGTGGACGCTTTGATCCTGAAGTGACTTACAATTATGACTGAAAACAGATTGAGCAATTATGGGTTAAGAGCCCGGGTCAGGGGGCCCAGCAGTGGCGGGGCTTGAACCAGCAACCTTCTGATTACTAGTCCAGTACCTAAACCACTGAGCTATCACTGCTCATTCAGTACTAACTTGTTAATAATTAAATCTTTAGTAGTAGTAACTAGTAACTAGTAAACAGAAGGTTGCCGGTTCAAGCCCTGCCACCACCAAGTTGCCACTGTTGGGTCCCTGAGCAAAGCCCTTAACCCTCAATTGCTCATTACTGTGTAAGTCGCTTTGGATAAAAGCATCGTCTAAATGTAAATGTAATAGATCCTCTTAGTGAATCATTTTGGACCACCGCGCCCCCCCAAACCCTCCCCAGTAAATCTCAGCTGACAGCATCGCTGGGATTCGAACCCAGCTGGGATACAGCTCTAGCCATATTTTAAAAAAAAAACGTTTCTTGCTATTTTTTTTCTAATCTGATTTAGCAGCAAATGAAGAAAGAACATAAATGATGTAGGATTTTGGAGTAGCAGGATATTCTGTTAATGCGGCCACGTCACAAATATTCAACCCGTCCATAATATTACTGATCTTACAACATACTGCGGGTCTGTAGGACCTAAAGTTGGATTGCAACAGGATTCAACCATTAGGACTCAATGCTCTGTGTTATATACTGTAAACTTCACCCAGAGATTCAAGTGTAACAGCATCGCTGGGGACTTGAACCCTGGTTCCCAGATGTAATGGGCTAGCAGAATTTACCACTGGACCACCTGAGCGCCAACCAGCACGTTATTATTGGGTTAGCAGTCTGAGATCTGATATTATTGGCAGGAGCTCCGTGAGGGTGGTTTTGGGAGAAAGTCATGGACGGATGACGTCACGCTGTTCGGTTGTGGCAAAATTGGCTGCACTGATGATGCTCTGGATGAGCACGATGTCGGAGCTGTTACTCCTCCTGCGGATTTGTATTTTTTATTATTATTATTATTAAACACTTGAATCCATCAGGATAAGTCCCACAGAGTCACCGCACATCCAGGACTACGAGCGGACGATCTTCCAGTGCGTGGGCTGTTCGCATTCTTTCTCGTCATCCCCGCAGAAGCGATTGTAGGTGGTTTTAGGGTCGAAGCCCAGGATCTCTCGTTCCTCGTGAATCCGGAAGGAGAACGTCGAAACCGAAGTCCCGATGAAATACCTGGTAAACAAAAGAGACAAAAGCTTCAGATCAGGGCAGATACACGAACACGTTCCACACCTACGTTACATAACACACACAGTCGAGGGATCACGGAGGTTCTGAACGACAGAAACACAGGAAAATTTCACATTAAATATGAAGAATGTAACAAACATAATCAAAACTACATGCACGGCGCCCAGGTGGGATATTCTGCTAGCACACCAGCACCGTGTTTCTCCAGAAAGCTTTTTATTCAGATCTGACTGAGCAGTGACACCTTTTATTTGAGTTTTTTATTCAGGGACTTTGTGGTGCTTCTAGGATTACATTCAGGTTTTCTAATTCTTTCCGACCTCTGTAACAATAACAATGTTCCTTTGTGTGTCGGGATAATTATGAGACCTGACGTTCTTAAGAGAGCACTGTGACACATTTATAATAATATATAATTATACTAAATTTAGAATCATTACAGTAAACACGCCGTGAGTCAAAAGTACACTCACGCCGTACTTTCATCTGTAACTTTATCGAATGCTGATCGACTTTTAAAATTCTTTCACAGTTGAACACAACAAGGTCATTTTACTAGATTAAAATATCGGTTACCGTGACAACCACTGATGTTTCTGCTCGACAGCAGCAGACGACGATATTGTACCTCGAGATACAATCTTCTTAGCACTGAGAACAGATACGTAACGAAGAACTCGTATCTGATTAAAGGTTCTAAACTGTATGAGATGAAATTACTCGCTACATTTCCAGATAAATAAAAAAATCGGCGCGTAGGATCTGTGAAACCGTCGACTACAAAAGACGAAGGCGAAGCAAACACTGAGCTCAGCCGAGAGGAATCTCAGAGCCATCGGTGAACATGTCGAATTTCTAGGGAAACTGGAGCGAATTATTAATTTGTCAGACTGAACTATGATCAACATTTGCTGATGTTATGGGCGAAAGTACAGAAGTACGGACGTACGGAGGTCCCAATTTTACTCACAGTGTAAAACCATTAATGAATTATTACCATTTGTAGGGTTCACATACTTTTTCCTCCTGACCGTCAGTTACGGGCGGCACGGTGGCTAGCACTGTCGTCTCACAGCAAGAAGGTCCTGGGTTTGATCCCCAGGCGGGGCGGTCCAGGTCCTTTCTGTGTAAGGTTTGCATGTTCTCCCCGTGTCTGCGTGGGTTTCCTCCGGGAGCTCCGGTTTTCTCCCACAGTCCAAAAACATGCAGTCAGGTTAACCCTTTAAAGCCGGCCCATTCAAATTTCGAAACAATAATTTCGATGGCTTAAAGCCTTGTATCTCCGCCGTCCAATCACTGATTGTAAATCTGAAAACTGCCCCAGGTAGCTGACAACCCAGGCTAAAAGGCAATATCATTGGTCAAGCGGTTTGTGTCGTGGCTGGTTTGCATATTTAATGAGAAGGCGGAGAATTTATTTTTTTCATTCGCCCCGCCCTCACACGGAGCGCTGCTGAGACAGTCCACTGGATAACAACACAGAAAGAGAAATTCTGTCAGTGAAATGAGGTAAGATTTATTTTAAAACTGTTTATTAGTGTTATTACTTTTCATTTCTACTCAGAAAACTTAGCTTTAATGGTAAAATTGTAATATTATTAGTGTTCACGCTTTGTAAAAGCTGAGGTGAGTTTGAGACTTGCGTTCTAAGTTTAGTCAGTCAGGTGCTCTGCTCTCCTTTCTGAATCGATTGTAATGTTTTTTATGTCCATCTAGATGGAAATACATACGTGTGGAGAGTTTATCAGATACCTTTTTAGTCTCCTTTGTTTAGTAGTTTGTAAAGTATGCAGCAGTTTTACACAAATAAGTGATTAGTAGTGAACCTAAGCTAAGCTAAGCTACCGGAGCTGTTTGTTGCATCCTGCAGCCATGTGGTTTGAACAGGGTGCTCAACTAAGTCCAAAGTTAGATTTTATGCATGTAATCTTGAAATCAGTTCTAGCTTACTTGTTTTACATCAATACTGTCTAAAGTCTGCTTAGAAATCACCTTAGCTTTGCTCATAATAGCATTACATTTTGCATTGCATGCATTTAGCATGACTGGCTAAAGTAATCTGAGGCAGAAATGTGGATAACATGTCAGTCTGGGCAATTTATAACCTTTATTTCCATGGTATATTTTATCTGTGGTAATTTGTACTTATAACAGAGAAATATTATTTTATCTTTAAAATATTTCTGTCAAATTTGCATCATTTTCTAAAAAATTGCTGCATTTATTTGAAAGAGACTAAAGTATGCTATGCTACCATATATACAGTGTATCACAAAAGTGAGTACACCCCTCACATTTCTGCAGATATTTAAGTATATCTTTTCATGGGACAACACTGACAAAATGACACTTTGACACAATGAAAAGTAGTCTGTGTGCAACTTATATAACAGTGTAAATTTATTCTTCCCTCAAAATAACTCAATATACAGCCATTAATGTCTAAACCACCGGCAACAAAAGTGAGTACACCCCTTAGTGAAAGTTCCTGAAGTGTCAATATTTTGTGTGGCCACCATTATTTCCCAGAACTGCCTTAACTCTCCTGGGCATGGAGTTTACCAGAGCTTCACAGGTTGCCACTGGAATGCTTTTCCACTCCTCCATGACGACATCACGGAGCTGGCGGATATTCGAGACTTTGCGCTCCTCCACCATCCGCTTGAGGATGCCCCAAAGATTTTCTATTGGGTTTAGGTCTGGAGACATGCTTGGCCAGTCCATCACCTTTACCCTTAGCCTCTTCAATAAAGCAGTGGTCGTCTTAGAGGTGTGTTTGGGGTCATTATCATGCTGGAACACTGCCCTGCGACCCAGTTTCCGGAGGGAGGGGATCATGCTCTGCTTCAGTATTTCACAGTACATATTGGAGTTCATGTGCCCCTCAATGAAATGTAACTCCCCAACACCTGCTGCACTCATGCAGCCCCAGACCATGGCATTCCCACCACCATGCTTGACTGTAGGCATGACACACTTATCTTTGTACTCCTCACCTGATTGCTGCCACACATGCTTGAGACCATCTGAACAAAACAAATTAATCTTGGTCTCATCAGACCATAGGACATGGTTCCAGTAATCCATGTCCTTTGTTGACATGTCTTCAGCAAACTGTTTGCGGGCTTTCTTGTGTAGAGACTTCAGAAGAGGCTTCCTTCTGGGGTGACAGCCATGCAGACCAATTTGATGTAGTGTGCGGCGTATGGTCTGAGCACTGACAGGCTGACCCCCCACCTTTTCAATCTCTGCAGCAATGCTGACAGCACTCCTGCGCCTATCTTTCAAAGACAGCAGTTGGATGTGACGCTGAGCACGTGCACTCAGCTTCTTTGGACGACCAACGCGAGGTCTGTTCTGAGTGGACCCTGCTCTTTTAAAATGCTGGATGATCTTGGCCACTGTGCTGCAGCTCAGTTTCAGGGTGTTGGCAATCTTCTTGTAGCCTTGGCCATCTTCATGTAGCGCAACAATTCGTCTTTTAAGATCCTCAGAGAGTTCTTTGCCATGAGGTGCCATGTTGGAACTTTCAGTGACCAGTATGAGAGAGTGTGAGAGCTGTACTACTAAATTGAACACACCTGCTCCCTATGCACACCTGAGACCTAGTAACACTAACAAATCACATGACATTTTGGAGGGAAAATGACAAGCAGTGCTCAATTTGGACATTTAGGGGTGTAGTCTCTTAGGGGTGTACTCACTTTTGTTGCCAGTGGTTTAGACATTAATGGCTGTATATTGAGTTATTTTGAGGGAGGAATAAATTTACACTGTTATATAAGCTGCACACAGACTACTTTTCATTGTGTCAAAGTGTCATTTTGGCAGTGTTGTCCCATGAAAAGATATACTTAAATATCTGCAGAAATGTGAGGGGTGTACTCACTTTTGTGATACACTGTAGGTGCATATAGGTAGATAACATATCAGTCTGGGCAATTTATAACTTCTTTTTTTACCATAGTATATTTTTTTCTGTGGTAATTCTTACTTGTATCAGTGAAATATAGTTTTATCTATAAAATATTTCTGTCAGATTTGCATAATTTTCTAATGTATTGCAAGATATATTTGAAAGGGACTAAAATATGGTATCAAACTTTTTTTGAAAGCTTTTTTTGAAAGCATACAGGTGCATAACATTTCAGTCTGTGACTATTTACAACATTTTTAAATATAACCATAGCATCAAGTTTTTTCTTGTAATTATTGCTTCTCTTAGATAATTATTGTTTTATGTGTAAACCATGTGCCAGATTTGAGAAACTTTTGTCATATGTATTGGTTCAGTGTACTTGAGTTTACTTCTAAACATGAGCCTGTGGACATTAGCTTCTCTGGCAAAAACATAGAGTATTTGTGATTGAATTCTACATATATGTAATTATTTTTTAAAATAACATCACTGTCACCACCTTTATTCATATATTCGCACTCTTGGTTTCAATCATATTTGACTGACCGCTCTCAATTCGTTTATGTAAATAATAAATGCTCAGAAACTACAAAAGTAAAGTGTGGTGTTCCACAGGGGTCGGTACTTGGACCGCTATTATTTACACTCTATATGCTTCCACTAGGTGAAATTATTCATAAACATGGCATAAACTTTCACTGCTATGCAGATGACACACAGCTGTATATATCAGCCAAACCAAATGATACCGACACAATCAGTAAGATAGAAGATTAAAGTGTAAACGACATAAAAAACTGGATGTCGTGTAATTTTCTTTTACTTAATTCAGATAAAACTGAGGTTTTACTTGTTGGCTCTAAAGCTGCAAGAGACAAGTTGTCTAACCTGGTGCTAAACTTAAACACGTTCTCTGTTACTCCCAGCCCAGATGTAAAAAACTTAGGTGTCACAATAGATTCAGATCTCTCCTTTGATACACACATTAATAATATTACTAGAGTTGCTTTCTATCATTTGCGTAATATCTCTAAAATAAGAAATATACTATCTGTTAATGACGCCGAAAAACTGATCCATGCGTTTATAACTTCTCGGTTAGATTATTGTAATGCTCTTCTAACTGGATGCTCTGGTAGATCCATAAACAAACTCCAGTTAGTTCAAAATGCAGCAGCTCGAGTGCTAACTAGAACTAAAAAATTTGACCATATTACTCCTGTTCTATCATCTCTACACTGGCTGCCAGTTAAATTTCGCATTGATTACAAAATACTTTTACTAACCTATAAAGCGCTACATGGTCTGTACCACAGTATCTGAGTGAGCTTATTAATTACTACAATCTAGCACGTCCACTTCGTTCACAAGATGCAGGGTTACTTATAGTTCCTAAAATTAAAAAGATCACGGCTGGTGGAAGAGCATTTTCTTACAAAGCTCCACAACTTTGGAATAATCTTCCTGCCTCTGTTCGGTATTCGGACACAGTCTCAATGTTTAAGTCTAAACTGAAAACATATTTATTTTCTCAGGCTTTTGATTAGTATAGACAAAGGCGCAGAGCTTGGGGGGTTCTTGGTCATAGAAACTTGTGGTGATCAGGGATGTTGGGTCGCTGTCGTTCTGCCTCTCTTGTCCAATCACTCTGGTTTGGGTAGGAGAGGTGGGCGCTGATGTCCTGTGAAAGCCTTCATGACCTTGTTACCTGCTCGCTCTCCCTTTTAGTTATGCTGTAATAATTAGGGCTGCCGGAGTCTAAAACTCTCTGTAAAACTGTTTGTCAACTAGCATTGTACATTATTAACTACATTCTCTGTTGTTTTACCCCGAGGGCATTCTGATGGAAACCTGTTTACCCGCCGAGGTTAAGGATTAAAGTCGAGACTGCCGGGACAACGATGCTGCTCCTGTCAGATGTGACGGGTCTGGAGTAATTGCAACGACAAGAAATCACTACAGAATTTATTGAAGACTAGAGCGGATAACAACTCTATTATTATTTAATTGTTTATTTATCTATTTATTACCACTGTATGACTTTTAGATCATTCAATTCTGTGTTTGTATGATTTGTGTAAATCGTGTATTTATTTAAAGTATCCTCCAGACCACCCAAGAAGGACCTGCTGAGTCTGGTTCCTCTCAAGGTTTCTTCCTGTAATTTTCAGGGAGTTTTTCCTTGCCACAGTCGCCCTCGGCTTGCTCAACAGGGGTTTTTGTATCTGTTGGTCCTGGATTTTGTAAAGTTGCTTTGAGACAATGTATATTGTAAAAAGCGCTATATAAATAAAGTTGACTTGACTTGACTTGACTATTCACTGTAATCTCTTTTCTTTTATTATTATGACATGGATGGAGACAAGGCTCAATATGCACGCCTTATGGAGTCTCTGAAGAGGAGACAGCGGCTAGGCCCTGACGAGCTTAGACTTATTGCTGAACATGACAGCGATGAAGATCATGAAGGCATGACCATTGAAGAGGAGGACTTCATGGACATGGAGCTCTTGGATGAAGGGGAAGAAGAGGATGAAGAGGAGCAAGATGAGCAGAGGGATCAACCAACAACCTCCTATCGGTAAATGCATGTATTCCAATAGTGTGTATTTGTAAATGTGTGTGTGTACATATATGCTGACAATAAATGTCAGCATTTGCACCCACACACAATCAGGGCTGCCAACAAAAAGTTAAAATTAACAAAAGAGTACAAACTGAGATTATGATTTTTACTAATGTTTGCTTTCTTTTATGGGTTTGGTTAGTCTTTCTTGTCCCATGTCAGGTAGGAAGCGGAAACGCTTTCCTGACTCTGTATCCTTTCCTTCCTATGCTGATGTAGACACAGAAGCACCAGAGCCCATACCATTTAATCCCTCTCGTCCAGTAGGCATAGATCTGGAAAGTGTGCATAGGGCTGTACGGTCAGCCACAAGTACCTTGCGTGAAATAGACTTCTTCAAGTTGTTTTTCACGTACACCATCGTTGCCGAGATTTGCCAGTTTACAAACTCTAAGGGGTGGGAGCTTGTACTGAATAGGCCGTCTTATGCGAACCATCATGGGGCATGGGAAGAAGTGACCCCGGATGAATTCTACCGGTTTCTTGGGCTCCTCATTTACATGGGTTTCACGTCCCTGCACAGCATTCACAGATATTGGGGAACCAAATCTCTTCAGGGTTCATGGGCCAAGTTATTCATGTCCCGTGACCGTTTCAAGGAATTGATGTCAGCCCTCCATGTTGTAGATCCTGCCACAGAAAATAATCTTGATCGTCTTAGGAAGTTGCGTTACCTGATGGACCACCTCAAAACCAAGTGTCAGCAGCTTTTCCAGGCTAATGAAAATCTGAGCATAGACGAGAGAATGGTAAAATCAAAAGGTCGATCAGGATTCAAGCAGTATATGAAGGGCAAACCTACTCGCTGGGGTTTCAAATTGTGGGTCATTGCAACTTCAGATTCGAGATATACCTTAGACTTTGATGTTTACACAGGAAGTCTTGATGGGCGCATAACTGATTTGGCTATAAAAGTGATCGAAGACCTTGTGCAGCCATTTAAAAATCAAGGTCACACAGTTTGGTTTGACAACTTCTATACATCACCAACTGTTATGGTCCGACTTAAGGAGTGGGGAATCAATGCTTGTGGGACATGTAGGATTAATCGTAAGAAATTCCCAGTGGATTTCAAAGATGTCAAGAAATGGGAGCGGCAAGCTAACCGTGGTGATATGAGGTGGTGTAGAATTGACGGAAATGTCTTAGTAGTTCAGTGGAAGGACATGCGAGCAGTTACATGCCTCTCTAATTTCCACAATGCTAATGATTCATCAGAGGTTTCTAGGATGGTAAAGAATGGTGCCACGTGGGACAGAAAAGTAGTCCGTCAACCAGCTGTAGTAAAGGACTACAATAAACACATGGGAGGTGTTGACAGATCTGATCAAATGTTAAACACATACAGTCTGCTTCAGAAAACTCAAGTGGTGGAAAACACTTTTCTTCCATTTTGTGGACATAGCCGTCGTTAATAGTTTCATTTTGTTTCAGGACTGGCATCATTCCAATCCAGCATCACGTTATGGGTTTAGTTCAGCAGGCTACAGCCAGATAAACTTTAGGGAAAATCTTTCGCGCCAACTTGCAGACATTGCCGTAGATTCAATTTTGCCATCTCAGCTTTCAGTAGCTCCAACCACTTCCTCATCGTTTTACGTCACCCACATTCCTCAGATAGAGCAAGTATCAAGAAATTGCTGGCTTTGCTACAAAAAATTCAAAAAATAAAATAAAACAAAGATTGCATGCATGGCTCCTGAGTGCCAAGGTAGAAGATTTTGTTTAGTTGGCAATCGAAACTCTTTTCAGTCTTGGCATTCTAGCGAAGGAGATGAGTTTCGCAGTTAGACCTACACAGGGCTTCTGTCTTCTACTGTCAGTCCCGCTCATCCTTCCTCAACCCCTGTGTTTGTGTATATGTTCTTTGTTTCTCTTTCTCTTCACAGGTCAAAGTTCAGTGTGCATTGTTCATTGGAAGGAGGTAATTTGAGGTAATTATCCATTGTGCATTGTCTGTTAAATATTTTGTAGTGAATTTTTGGCAAAATGGCTTAGATGAGATTTGATATCCTGTTGCCTCAAAACTGTTTACTGAATTGTTCAATGATTATCCTGAACAAATAATTGCTTTTTCTTGTATTGTTGAATTGGATTATTTGAAAGTTTGTTTTATGGAGTGATGTTCTTCAATAGTGCTGAACTATATTGTATTGTTGTTTTGAAATTATTTATAGAATGAGAAGTGTATATAATTCTAATAAAAATCTTTAATGTTTTTGAACTATACACTGTTGTTAGAGTGCTTATTTTGTCAAATACATTTTATCTGCTGTCTTATTTCAAAAATATGAATGTTGACAATTTAGTAATAATTAAGAAAAGAGTACACTTTCATTGGTGTATAGTGTATGCTGACATTGGTAAAAAGTGAGGTAAAAAAGGAGCTACACGAACATTCTAAATTGCTAAATGACACCTTCTGCTAAATTGATCATAACTTTTGAATAGAAGATGATAGATTCAAAATTATTATCTTGACAAATGGCTCACAAAATTGCAAACATTTCATATGTTCTATATTGTTCTCTATATTGCACAGAAATGTGTTAAAAATGTAAGTTTTTATGAATTAAATAAACAACGAGAGATTTTTTTAGGTTGATTTTGAAGGTTTTTTGTAAACATTTATTATATTACACTTGAAAAACATTGTGTTTCATATAATTTTAAAGAACTGATTCTCCTGGTTATAATGGTGTGTGTATATGCAGGGTTTTTTTTCATAAAAGTACACTTTCATTGGTTTATAGTGTATGCTGATATTGGTAAAAAGTGAGGTAAAAAAGGAGCTACACGAACATTCTAAATTGCTAAATGACACCTTCTGCTAAATTGATCATAACTTTTGAATAGAAGATGATAGATTCAAAATTATTATCTTGACAAATGGCTCACAAAATTGCAAACATTTCATATACTCTATATTTTTCTCTAAATTGCACAGAAATGTGTTAAAAATGTAAGTATTTATGTATGAAATAAAAATTGAGAGGTTTTTTAGGTTGATTTTGAAGGATTTTTGTATAGATTTGGTTATATTACACTTAAATAACCATACTGAGTTTTATATCATTTTAAAGAACTGATTCTTCTGGTTATAATGGTGTGTGTATATAGTCTATGCTATGTACGGTATTTACACAATAAGGTTTTTTCTATGACCATGTTACATAGTGTCCGAAAATGGAATGTTCCACTCAGGCATGAAAGGGTTAACTGGAGACACTGAATTGCCCTAAAGGTCAATGTGTGCCCTGTGATGGACTGGCGCCCCGTCCAGGGTGTTACTGTGTGCCTTGCGCCCATTGAAAAGCTGGTATAGGCTCCAGCACCCCCCCTGCGACCCTGATTGGATAAGCGGTTAAGAGAGTAAGTGAGTGAATGAGTGATTGTCAGTGACCTTTGGTTTATTGTATTAAGAGTTCATTTTGGTTAAAGGGGGGGAAATAATTACAGTAGAAACAACAACTATGTCATTAAACATCAGAAATTCAAATATAATAAAAATATAATAAATATTTAATATTTAAATATTATTATTATTATTATAAAATAAAAAATATGAAATAATAATAAATTACTTATATTTATTTAAATTCTCATAATAATAAAATAATATTAATTTAATAAAATAAAAAATAATAATATAAAATAAAAAACAATAAATAACAGTTTTATTTGTCTTAATTAATACAGTAATAATTATTATTATTTAAATTATTATTATTAATAATATTTATGATGACATTATTTATATTTATTACAATTCTTATAATAATAATAACAGTTTTATTAATAAATTCATTAATAACAATATTATTACTATTATTTATAATAAATAATATTAATATAGTTAAATAATAATAATAACAGATGGGAGATGGGACGCCTCTTGTCGTATATACAGTTACGTGTGTACAGTACAATGAAGCCGCGGTATGTAGCTGAGGGGGTTAATGGGCCCTGCTCAGGAGCCCAACAGAGCTGGGATTTGAACCCACAACCTTTCAGCTGGTGACCCACAGATCTACACACTATATATATATACTGTATATATACACACACAGAAAATATTCAGCCCCCCAAAGAAAATAAGGATTTATATTATTAAATGTTTCTAGAATGAATGTAGCTGGATGTTTTGTTAATGCTGGTATATCACAATTAGCACCTAAAGTTGGGTTACGACATGATAAAACCATCTGGACTTAATAACCAGCCTTTATCTGCTTAAGCTGTGATGTGTTATATAAGCACCACCCAGTGATTCCAGTGGTTGAGGTGTGTTGCAACCCAACCGACCGACAGCACCACACCACTGGGGATTCAACCCCTGGATCTCAGCGGTAGTGGGTCAGTTTAGCGCCGAAGGGCAATTATACCCGTTAAAAATTAAAAGACGAAGCGCACAATAAAGTGTTCAAGGGGTCTGAATATTTTCTGAATCCGCCGTGTGTACCGAGTTCGGTAAGAAAACGAAACGGTACGTGACAGAGCCGACACGTCCCAGGTTTTTTATAGCCGTGTCTCATTATGTGGAGATTAAACTCCGGCCTGTTTGTGCAGTTTTATATAAAACAGAAATCTGAAAATATGCAGGAACAATGGCCAGCGCGACACTCCTGCCATTCGTTTAACCCTTTAATGAGCGGGCGTGTCGCCGTACTCGCTGTTCAGGAATAAAGCGACAGGTATGAGACACATCAACACCTTTCACATGATTCTTCTCAGTCTCAATAATTACGTAGGTGCCCGGCCCGGCCCCGCTGTTAGCAGAAGTGGGATTAGAACCTGTGAGCTTTAGGTTGGGCTAGTGTGCTTCATCCTTCGCCAAGCGGTCGCTTACATGTGATTACAAACCTGACCTATCAGTGAGCAGAATACAGTCAGGTGATGCTAGTTTACCTGGCGTGGGCGCAAATCCACTGATCGATGATGGCGACTCCGCCGTCTTTCAGAATCTCCAGATCCTCCCTGCTGGGCTCGTACCGAATCATCTCAGGCAGCATCGTCTTTAGCTTCTCCAGCTCTGAAATCATTATAAAATATTATTATTATTATTTTTATTGTAATTAATTTTTTATTATAATTATTAGTTATTATTATTATATTATTTATTATTATTATTATTATTGTTATTATTATTATTATATTATGTTTTATTATTATAATTATTGTTGTTATTTTTTATTATTATTTATTATTATTATATTGTTATTGTTATTATTATTTTTTTATTATTGTTGCTATTATAATTTTTTTTACTTGTATTATTATTATTGTTATTATTATTATTGTTATTATTATTATTATTGCTATTTTTAATATTATTGTTATTATTATTATTATAGCTATTATCATTATTATTTTATTTTATTATTATTATTGTTATTATTATTATTATTGTTATTGTAATTAATTTTTTTATAATCATTATTATTGTTATTATTATTTTTATATTATTTTTTATTATTATTATTGTTATTATTATTATTATATTATGTTTTATTATTATAATTATTGTTGTTTTTTATTTTTTATTACTATTTATTATTATATTGTTATTGTTATTGTTATTATTGTTATTATTGTTGCTATTATTATTATTTTATTTTTATTATTATAGTTATTATTATTATTATTGCTATTATTATTATTATTTTATTTTTATTATTATTGTTATTATTATTATTATTATTATTATAGTTATTATTATAATTGCTATTGCTATTATTATTATTTTATTTTTATTATTATTATTGTTATTATTATTATTATTGTTATTATTATTATTAATATTGTTATTATTATTATTATTATTATTGTTTAAAAACCAGAAACATTACACCACATTAAACATTTTATAAACAAGGGTCGAGGTTTTTAGAAGGAACATATTAACATCTTTTTTACACTTTATATAGGGCTTTAAATATAAAGCTATACGACCAAAAGTATGTGGACACCCCTCTTTATTAAGGTTAGACGTCTCAGCTACCTTCATCCTCAGCGTCGGTGGCAACGAAGAGCTTCTCCAGCATGAGGCTGCGGATTTTCTTCGCTGCCCCTTTCAGGCTGGGCACGTCCTCCCGGTGCCCCCAGATAAAGTCCTTCCTGCGCAGGTGAACGCCCAGGTACGGGCCTCCTCTAGCGCTGCCTAACGTGGTCTGCAACACAGTCAGGTCAGAGGTCAGATCGGGTAACGTTTAGGGTGATTAGCAGATGATTATAAGCAAATACGACCAAACTGAGGGGTCAGGAGGCTGAAACAGACCTGGGGTGCGTTCCAAATCAACCCTGTAGTGCCCTGTGAAGTGGACTGTGGGGAATTGGGACGTTTTAAGTGAGATTCCGAAATGTAGGGTTAAGGTAAGGTACTGGACTAGTAATCAGAAGGTTGCCGGTTCAAGCCCCACTACTACCAGGTTGCCACTGTTGGGCCCTTGAGCAAGACCCTTAACCCTCAACTATGAAAAGCAGTAGAACGTGGTGGTTCGGTAGAGTCCCTGAATCAGCGCATGGTACCCACCCTCATGCGCGTCCAGTCCTCGGCGTAGGGCGTGTGGTCCTGCTCGTCGGTGGAGTTGAGGTACGTCGCTCTGAACTGGTCCCCGATCATGCGCAGGTGCTTGGCGAACACCATGCTCCGCCGGGTCTGCAACACACACCAGGTAAAGCAGCGGTTCTTAATGGCTCTATCGCTCGGCCTCAGAATCGAACCCAGGACCTTCTTGCTGTGAGGCGACAGTGCTACCCACCGAGCCACCGTGCCGCCCCATACATTAAAAATAACAGGACGTGACGCCTGCGACACACAGAGACTAAAAGACGTGGTGGTTCAGTGGAGTCCCAGAGCTCTACTGGAAACCAGTCTGGACGTGTTCAATTTACTCAACTGGAACACGTCCGGTGAATTCCAAGGGAGCAAAGACCTTTTTACAGGGGTTATATAGGTGTTGGATAACTTTAATCTCTAAATGAATGATATAATAATGTACAACAAAATGTTTTTATTGATTTATTTTGCATTTTGTTTAATAGCTGATCCAAAATCTGACAAATCTGTAATAATAAAGACAAATGGCATGATTATTTATTTATTTCTTATTTATTTCTTATTTATTTCTTATTTATTTCTTATTATTTATTTCTTACTATTTATATTATTTTTTATTTAATTTTTTATTTTATTTATTTTTTATTATTATTATTATTATTTATTTATTATTATTTATTAATTTATTATTTATTTATTATTATTATTATTATGTATTTGTTATTATTATTTATTTATTATTATTTATTAATTATTTATTAATTATTTATTTATTTTTTATTTTTTATTTATGATTTATGATTTATTTATTATTATTTATATAATTTTTTGGTTGTGTCGAGCTATTTATATTCTTGTTAATTTATTTATTTAAATTTGTAAATTATGCTAATAATCCTGGGGGGGGGGGAGGTCTGGTACCCCAGCAGTAAAGGAGGCCAGTCCTGACATCTCAAGCTTGTGAGTTCGAATCTCAGCTCTGCTATTTGCCGACCTGCTCGACTGGTTCCACATGACTGCTACAACTGCGACCTCTGCTGGCTGATCGATGGCACAGCAGTAGAGGTGGAAATACAAACTGGGTAACTGGATACGACTAAATTTTGAGCTGAATTAAGTGAATGTGTGATGAACTTACATCCCAGTAGTCTCTTCCAGCATAATGATCATGGAGGACCGTCTCAGCCCTGTCCAACATCACAGAACTACACACACACACACACACACACACACACACACACACACACACATATTACTTATAAAAAATAATACACACTAATGCTCAAGCGTCTTTCACACTCGACGTCTGTGTAAATATTACGACACCCGACCCTGTAACTGAGCCAGATCCCCACACGACCCCTTCTGCGTCCGCGTCTCATCCTGCCGGTGTGTGACTCCCCATCTGACCTTCCCTCCCTCAGACACATCGTAGCTAATGACCCTGGGTTTGAGGTGTAAGTGCCTGAATCAGGTTTGCTGAAGGACTTACGTAGCTGAGATGTTGTTCTGTAGATACGGTGCTAATATGGACGCGTGACCCTGAGCAGATAAACAGGTCACGTTCAGAGCTCGAGTCTCCTCGTAACCCCAGAACCAGCCTCTACAGCAAGCACAGAGAGACCGGATTTAGGATTAATAATAAAATTGTAGCATTTATAACTTATTTGATCCCGCTTTGTACCTGTAGTAGTTCTGTTTGTCTTTTGTGTACACCTGGCGATCGATGCACGGCTGCTCGTCCACCTTCTCCTCCCAAATTCCATCGGTCCAGCCTTCAGCGTAGTTCTGCAGGACCAGAACCTGATCGATGAACGGCCCACCCGACTCTAAACACACACACACACACACACACACACACACACACACACACACACACACACACACAAGCTGTGGTCAGTTCCAGAACATTAAACATGGATAAGAGGATTTATGTGAGTACAGAATCCGTCCGGACCCTTCAGACTCTTCCTCACCTCACTGCTCTTCAACAGTGTTTAGATCAGAAGACTCAGAATTTTTGGACGGGTGTTTCGGATCATCGTCCCGCTCGAAGATACGACCATGACCCAGCAGTAGCTTATTTTTAAAAATCTCCTGGTACTTCATGAAGTCCATGTGAATAAAATATAAATGTATATAAACAAGATCTTCAAGCATTACTGCTTTGGATGCTCCAGATTTTTCCTTTCAAATGTTTAAAATCAAAATGGTAATTTATAATGAGGTTATATAATAACAATAATAATAATAATAATAATAATAACAATAATAATATTAATAATTATATTAGTAATAATAATAGTAGTAATAATACAAATAATAATAATAATAGTAATAATGATATTAGTAGTAATAATAATAGTAATAATACAAATAATAATAATAATAGTAATAATAATAGTAATAATGATATTAGTAGTAATAATAATAGTAATAATACAAATAATAATAATATTAATAATAATAGTAATAATGATATTAGTAGTAATAATAATAGTAATAATACAAATAATAATAATATTAATAATAATAGTAATAATACAAATAATAATAATATTAATAATAATAATAATAATAATAATATTAATAATAATAATATTGAAAATAATCATCATCATAATAATATTACTAATAATAATAATAATAGTAATAATAATATTAATTATTATAATTATTATAAAATAATAATAATGGTAATAAGAATATTAATAATTATAAAAAATATTATTATTATCACTGTTATGATGATAATGATGATGATGATGATTATTATTATTATTATTATTATTAATAATAATAATAATATTATTATTATTATTATTATTAATAGTAATACTAATAATAATTATTGTTTCTATTATTATTACCATTATTATTGTTGTTGTTTATATTATAGTTAATAATAATAATAAAAATAAAGTAATACTGATCTCTGCTGTTCTCATTGGTTATAAATTGAAAGCCATCACTCTCACCCGCGATGAACTCCTCGTACTCGATGACGGGCACGATGGCCTGCAGGCTGGTGATGCTGAAGAACTCGCCCCAGGGGATTCGGACCTGGTGGACATGTGGACTCTGCCAGTGGTACAGACGCCCCCACGGGGGCAGAACCAGCACCCAGTCGCCCCGCTTCCTCAGGGTCTTCACTAACGACGCCATGCGGATGTACACGTCCCGTCTCAGGTTAAAGCCCTCGGGGGGGTTCACGTCATACAGCAGGTATCTACAGGGGTTCAGCACAGCAGAGAGAGGTGTAGGTTAGAGCAGCCAGCACACCTGCCGGCATGTGTTTCAGGGCTGGAAGGGAACTGGACCTGTGACTGTTAAATAAATAAAACACAGCCGAAAAAACTACTGCGATCCTACTAGAAGATACCAAATAAATTCTAAGCTAAACAAACCCTCAATGATTGGAAGTGAGAATCTAACCCAGAACCTGAGTTTAGCATGTTCTCCTCGTGTCTGTGTATATTTAGTCCAGTACTCCAGTTCCTTCCACCTTCCAGAAGCATGCAGAAGATGGATTAACACTTTACTGTCCCTTGGTGTAAGTAGTGATTGTGTATAAAGCCCTGCAGTTGTGTTTCTAAGTGGCACCTTGTTCAACAAGACCCTGACCAGAACATTTATTGTTTGTTTCACCACCGCTTCATCCTGGTCAGGGTCACGGTGGGTGCAGTTCACCAGGCAGAAAGCAGGAAACACTACGGACAGGTCACCAGTCCAAACACACACACACACACACATTTACACCTAGGGTCATGTTTAATAGCTCCAATGAACCTGACTGCATGTCTTTGGACTGTGTGGGGGAAACCGGAGCTCCCATAGGAAACCCACACACACTCCACCTGGGAATCGAACCCAGGACCTTCTGCTGTGAGGTGACAGTTTATGTTACATTCATGTTGATCCCAACTTAACATTGTCTAACTCGACTACATGCTTGTTTCCACCATTCCGCTTCATATTTGCATCTTTGCAGTCAGAAAGTCGAACTAAAAGACTTTTAAACCTCGACCATCCACCTCCCCCCTCTGAGACATAGCCAAACACGTCTGTACGTAGACGCCTGACCAGCTGACAGCACTGCTGGGGATTCGAACCCTTGTGTACTGCTGCAGGACAGTATTGTTGAACAGTCCTCTACATTTCTGCACATTAGTTACATTTGTTAAATAACAGATGGTGGCTCGGTGGGAACGCTGTCGCCTCACAGGTCGTGGGTTCGATTCCCAGGCTAGTCTGTGTGGGTTTCCTCCTACAAGTCCAAAGACGTGCAGTCAGGACAGCTGGAATTACTAAATTACCCCTAGACATCAGTGCGGTGCACCCTGTGATGGACGGGTGACCTGTCCGGTGTGTTTCCTGCCTTTCACCCAGTAAACTGCACCCACCACAAACCTAAATAAATGGATTGATGGACGGATGGACGGACAGACGGACAGACAGACAGACAGCTATCATAGACAGATAGATGGATGGACAGACAGACAGACAGACAGACAGACAGACAGACAGATATCATAGACAGATAGATGGACGGACGGACGGACGGACGGACGGACAGACAGACAGACATCATACACAGATGGATGGATGGATGGATAAATAGATAGACAGACATATAGTTAGACAGATTAATAGATATTATAGACAGACAAA